>NC_067169.1:107337418-107603679 GCF_903995435.1 Acomys russatus
GAGACACTGTCAAAAGAACAAAGAGACAGCCTACAGACTGGGAAAAGATCTTTACCAACCCTACATTAGACAAAGATCCAAAATATGTAAATAACTCAAAGATTTAAACACTACCAAACCAAATAACCCAATTGAGAAATGGGGCACAGAACTAAACAGATAATTCTCAACAGAGGAATATCGATGGCTGAGAAACACTTAAAGATATGCCCAACAACTTTAGTCATCAGAGAAATGCAAATCAAAACAACTCTGAGATTCCATCTTACACCTGTCAGAATGGCTAAGATTAAAAATTCAAGTGACACCACATGCTGGTGAGGATGTGGAGAGAGAGGAAACACTCCTTCACTGCTGGTGGGCATGCAAACTTGTACAACCACTTTGGAAATCTGTCTGGTGCTTTCTCAGAAAACTGGGAAATAGGGCTTCCTCAAGACCCAGATATTCCATTCCTTGTACTATACCCAGAAAATGCTCCACCACACAACAGGGACATATGATAGACCATGTTCATAACAGCCTTATTCATAATACCCAGAACCTGGAAACAGCCTAAATGTTCCTCAGTTGAAGACTGGATACAGAAATTGTGGTACACTTACACTATGGAATACTACTCAGCTTTAAAAAATGAGAAAATCCTGAAATTTATGGACAAATGGATGGAATTAAAAATGATCATACTGAGTGAATTAACCCAGAAGCAGAAAGACTTACATGGTATATACTCACTTATAATTGGTCACTAGCCCAAAAGGCATGTCCCATGAAAGTCTTCACTTACCAGGAGATTGGAATAGATGTGAGAACATCCTACTGGGACTCTAGGTAAAAGAAATATAGGAGATGGGGGAAACAGAAGGATAGAAGGATCCAGAGGATCTTAGAAACCTACAAGAACAATGTAATGGGTGAATCAGGGCCCAGGCATGTCTGCTCAAACTATTGTACTAACCAAGGACAATACAAGTAGTAAACACCTGCTCTGATCTAGCCAACAGACAGGACATTCTCTGCAGTTATGGGGAGATCAGGGACCAACTCTAGCATGAACCCTGGTCCCCCATATTTGATAACATCCCCTTGGTGGGGAGCCCTGGTGTCACTCAAAGAAAGAATAGGCAGGCTACCAAGATGAGACTTGATAGCCTGTGACCATAAAGTGGGGAATGAGAACCCCCTCAATCATGGACTTAGGGGAGGGAAATAGGGTGGGGATGGGAGGGAGGGAGGGAGGAAGGGGGAGGGAGGGAGGGAGGGAGTGGAGGGAGGGAGGAGAGGGAGGGAGTGGAGGGAGGGGACAGAGGAAGGGAAGGAGGGAGGGAGGGGAGGGAGGGAGTGGAGGGAGGGGACAGAGGGAGGGAGGGGAGGGAGGGAGTGGAGGGAGGGGACAGAGGGAGGGAGGGGAGGGAGGGAGGGAGGAATGGGAGGATACAAGTGATCTGAATAAATTAATTAATAAAAAAGAAAATTTAAAGTCAACAAAGCATTATTTAATCTGTCCCTGGAGTTCTTTACCCTTCCCTTCTGTTTAATAAGCATCTCTTTTAATGTATGATTAGCTCTTTCAACAACTGCTTGCCCTGCTGGATTGTGTGGTATACCAGTAATATGTTTAATATTATAACATGTAAAGAATTTCTTCATCTTAAGGGACACATATGCAGGAGCATCGTCAGTTTTTATTTGTGTAGGTATTCCCATAATTGCCATTATTTCCAATAAATGAGTAATTACACAATCAGCCTTTTCAGAACTTAGGGCAGTTGCCCATCTAAATCCTGAATAGGTATCAATAGTATGATGTACATATTTTAGTTTTCCAAATTCGGCAAAATGAAACACATCCATCTGCCAGATTTCATTCCTTTTTCTACCCCTATGGTTAACTCCAGAAGGTAAAGGATTTTGATTATACAATGAAGACAAAGGACACCTATTAATTATTTCTCTGGCTTGTTGCCAAGTGATAGGGAAACTTTTCTTCAAAACATTACCATTAACATGATGTTTCTCATGAAATTTTGAGGCTTCAAGTACATTCTCTCTTACACCCATCAGAATGGCTAAGATCAATAACTCAACTGACACCACATGCTGTCGAGGATGTGGAGAGAGAGGAACACTCCTTCATTGCTGGTGGGAATGCAAACTAGTACAACCACTTTGGAAATCTATCTGGCGCTTTCTCAGAAAAATGGGAATAAGGCTTCCTCAAGACCCAGCTATTCCACTCCTTGGAATATACCCAGAAGATACACTACCACACAACAGAGACATATGCTCAACTATGTTCATAGCTGACTTATTCATAATAGCCAGAACATGGAAACAGTCTATGTGTCCCTCAGTAGAAGAATGGATAAAGAAACTGTGGTACATTTACACTATGGAATACTACTCAGCTATTAAAAACAAGGAATTTCTGAAATTTGTGGACAAATGGACTGAACTAGAAATTATCATAATTAGTGAGTTCACCCAGAAGCAAAAAGAGTTAAATGGTATATACTCATTTATATCAAGACACTAGTCCAAGGGGTACGTCCCCATGAAAAACTTTACCTACCAGGAAAGTGGGTCAGAGGGGAGGACATCCTATTGAGACTTTAGGTGTGAGAAGCCTGGGAGAATGAGGAAACAGAAGGATCCAGAGGGTCCTGGAAAACTACAGGCGGGTCTGGGCCCTGGGGTCCTCTTCAAACTATGGCACTAGCCAAGGAAAATATAGGCAGTAAACTTCGAACCCCTACCCAGACTAGCCGATGGACAGGACATTCTCCACCGTTAAGTGGAGAAGACCTGACTTTCACACAAACTATGGTGC
Source organism: Acomys russatus (assembly GCF_903995435.1). Classification (NCBI taxonomy): domain Eukaryota; kingdom Metazoa; phylum Chordata; class Mammalia; order Rodentia; family Muridae; genus Acomys; species Acomys russatus. Next base: position 107,340,249 of record NC_067169.1, read on the forward strand.
CCCATATTTGACCATGTCCCTTGGATGGGGATGCCTGGTGGCACTCAGAGGAAGGATAATAGGTCACCAAGAAGAGACTTGATACCCTATGAGCATATACAGGGGGAGGAGGTCCCCCTCTGTCACAGACATAGGGGAGGGGAATGGGGGGGAAGCGGGAGGGAGGGAGGAATGGGAGGATACAAGGGATGGGCTAACAACTGAGATGTAATTTGAATTAATTAATAATAAAAAAGGAAAAAAGTACATTCTCTGTTAATAATTGGTGATTTCCTCATTTCCTTGTGCCAATGGACCTGGTAAACATGTATGGGATCGAATATGAGTAATATGCAAGAAATAGTTTCTACTTCAGATGACCTGTTGCAGTTCTGTAAATAATATAGTCAATTCAGAGTTATCAGGAGTAAATTTAGCAATTTCTATAGGAAGAACAACTCTTTTTGCATACTGAGAGTCAGTGATTATATTAAGAGATTCAGAAAAATCTAACAGTACCCTAAGGATTGCATATAATTCTGATTTTTTGACAGAAGTAAATGGACTTTTGATCACCTTGGTCATTTTATCAGACTTATAACCAGCCATACCCATCTTATTTTCATCCATGTAGAAAGTGAGTACCACTGGTATTGGTGTCCTCTTTACAATACTTGGAAGGATCCAGTTAGTTTTCTTTATAAATTGTATACATTTGCTTTTCAAGAATTTGTTATTAACTTCTTCCAAATGGTTACTACAAGCCCTTTGCCGATCTTCATTAATTACCCCTAGTGACATGATTTCAGAACTAGTAAGAGGCACCACAATTTCTGACAGGTCTGTCCCTGATAATTGACACAATCTTATTCTTCCCTTTGTAATCAATTCAGAAATTTTTTCAATGTACATCTTCAACTTCTTACGTTGTTTATTCCCTAGAAAAACCCATTCCATAGTCCTATCTTCCCTTTGCATAAGGAGCCCAGTAGGAGAATGTTTTGAAGGCAAAATAACCAGAATGCAACCAAGTTTAGGATCAATTCTATCCACATATGCCTTTTGTAAGTTTTGCTCTACCAAAATTAACTCCTTTTCTGATTCAGCTGTTAGACACCTTGGACTGTTTAAATCTGAATCTCCTTGTAATGATTGAAATAACTTACTTAACTCATAGGTAGCTAGTCCAATTGTAGGCCTTAACCAGTTAATGTCGCCCATTATTTTCTGAAAATCATTCAGTGTTTGCAAATGATCGCTATGGATCTGTACCTTTGTTGTCTAATTTTTTCTTCAGTTATCTTATAGCCTAAATAAGTAATTGACTCTCCTCTTCATATTTTTTCTACACAATTTGTAATCCCCAGCATGACAGACTGCTTTGTACTTCTTTAAAAATTTTTTCTAAAGTCTCCCAATCAGAATCAGCCAACTGCACATCATCCATGTAATGGTAAATAATAGATTGAGGAAACTATCTACAAATTATTACTAATGGTCTTTGAATGAAATTTTGGCATAAAATTGGGCTATTCAGCATTCCCTGTGGAAGTACCTTCCAATGGTATCTCTTCATTGGACCACTACTGTTCAGTGTAGGTACTGAGAAAGCAAACCTTTCCCTATCCTTCTCATGCAAATGTAGCATTTAAAATAAAAATCTTTTAAATTGATTACTATTACAGGGCAAGACTTAGGTAACAGGGAAGGTAAAGGAATTCCAGGCTGTAATTGACCCATTGGTTGGATCACCTTATTTACTGCTCTCAAATCTGTTATCATCCTCCAGCTGCCTGACTTCTTTTTTTACCGCAAACACAGGGGAATTGCAAGGGCTAGTAGACTCTTCTATATGCTGAGCCTCCAGTTGCTCTTGTACTAAAAGATGAAGCACCTGCAATTTTTCTTTTGTTAAGGGCCACTGATCTTGCCACACAGGGCTGTTTGAGATCCACTTTAGGGGCAAGGCTGTTGGTACATCAGCAGTGGCCCCTCTTATAAATTTGGAAAGTCAATACCTGTCTCAGTTTGGACAATGGGCATAGCTTGCAGTTGCTCCTCATTATTTATTTTAATGCCTTCCTGAGAAGCATGTGCCATTTCCCCTCTAGTTTCATCATTGCTTATCTCTGTAATTACAGGAATATTCGTCGGAGTACCCCATTGTTGTAAGAGATCCCTTCCCCATAGAGTTATGGGTATGTCAGCAACATAGGGTCTCAGCTTCCCTGCTTGCCCTTCTGGTCCCACACATTAAAACCACCATACGCTTTGTTGTATTTGAGATAATTTACCAATCCCTATAATTTCGGTATAAACCTTCTGAAGTGGCCAACTTGAATTCCAGTACTTGTTTGAAATAATCATGATGCCCATATCAGTATCCACCAGACCTTGTAAGTCAACACCGTTCATTTGTATTATTAATTTAGGTCTCTGATCATTAAGCATTGTTTGCCTGTACACATTTCCCTGTACATCCGAAAACACCTATTCATTCTACTGGAGTGGCTTTGCCTTTAATGTAAGGAAACAGTACTAGCTGAGCAATTATATCTCCTGCATTAATTTGTGTCTCCTTCTTTACATATGCCGTGATTTTTATTTCCTCCTTACAATCCAAATGTATAATACTGGTATGTACAATAAGACCTTGAGAAGTCAACCCACTTCTTCCCAGAATTTTTTCTACTGTCCCTAAAGGTAAAGCTCCATAAACACCAGTACTCAGTTTGCAACATTCAACCTGTGGAGAAAATGTAATAGATATATCTGAGGCCAGGTCCAAGGCCTTTAGTAGCATGCATTAGATCACTAATACTTAATTCCTATTTTCCTATTTTCATTTGTGCCTGTTATTTCTGGACTAACCAGCGGAATTTGGCTTGTATTGTTGTTGGTGGGGCCCCGAGCTGATGGGCCCCTCCTGCCATTTCCCGCCAGTAAGATATCACCTTGCACATCTCTTTTGGATTGACAATCTCTAGCCCCATGTTTTCTTTTCTCACATCTGCTACAATACCCTGGAAGTCTTGGCACCTCGTAATCCTCATGGCCAGATGCTCCTTGTTCTGCCTTACCAGGATCATTTACTCCAAATTGAGTGCACCTGTTATTCTGAGTTCTGGAACTTTTAACCTTACAGTTTCCTTGTACATGACCAATTCCGCCACAATTAAAGCACCAGGTGTTATGATATCTTGGACCTCTGGCCACAGCTTGACCTACCATATTGTTTTGATGTTCTGGAAAGCTAATATTAACTGTTTCTCTTACCCACTCATCTAATGGAGCTCCTCTTTCCTTTAAGGGTCTGATCGCCCTCTTACATTCTGTGTTAGCATTCTCATGTGCCATAGTGAGTTTCAACGGCTGTTTGGTGTCAGCATCTGCTATTCCTCTATCTAGTGCTGATCCAAATCTCTGCAAAACTTCTGTGAAGGCTTCCCCAGTCCCTTGAAATATCTTTGTAAAGGGAACGGTTATCTTACCAGGTCCCTCCACCCTGTCCCAAGCCCTTAAGGCTGCAGCATGACATCGTTTGATCACTGTATCATCATATTGAACTTGTTGTCTTAAGTCAGCATATCAGCCTTCACCAAGTAATGGCTCTGTACTAACATTTGTCTCCCTCCTCCTATTGTTCTATTCTCTCTGCCTCCCTTCACCACCATGATAACCACGGCAGTTGTTGTGTCACCTCATAGACCACTGAAACCAAACTTTTCCAATCTTGTGGGACAAGTCTATGCTGTGTGGCCCAGTTGTTCAGCATTTCTTTGATGAAAGCGGAATGTAGTCCATACCTGACGTCAGATTCCTTAACCTGTTTTAAATCTAACATATCTAGTGGGCTCCATGTCATCTCATCATAACCCTCAGCACCATTCTGAGCAGGCATGTGTCTTACAGTAACTGGAAAAGCTGATGGTGTGACCCTGGGGGGCGGGGATCCTCTATGGGACCATTTTTCTCCAAAGACCCTTTTGTTCTTCTGCTCTCTCATTCCTGTAGTTTTTTTTTTAACAGCCTTTCCAGCTTCCAGTTTCTCTCTGCCCCCTTCCACACATTGGTGCTCTGACCACCTGGCCCATGTAGCATTGTGGGGAGGCAATTGTGGGAAACACTCATGCGCTCAGTTACCAGGTTTTTCTCCTTTATCAATGGCGCAATTTGTTTTCTATTTGCTTCAACCTCTACCTTCAAATTTTCTAGTTGTACTGCCAACTCTGTAATCTTTTTGAGAAGGATAGAATTTATTTACCCTTCTGGTTTTTGCATCTTAGAAGTCTTTCTTCCAATCTTCTTAAGTATGTTATATAGTAAAAAGTTCAAGAAAAAAACCAAAATATTCTGTCTGGGTATAAGGCATGAAAAGACTTTGTAACAGCAGCTGTGATTTGGCCGACACCCTGAAAGACAGCTACTATATCTTGAAAACCATTATGTTCCTCCACAACATTAAAAGTTATGTTGCCCATAATGCCCAGAGCAAGTTGGGCACCATTTGTAGGCTCAATTTTCTTAACAATTATATTTCATTACAAACTTGTTAACCAAATGTGCCTCACTTATAACCCAACTAACCTAAACAATAGGAAAAGGAGATTAAAGAACACAAGAATGAAACCATAAGGATATCAGTTCCAAGGAAGAATTCTCCTGGTGTAATCAGCAGGATTTATTCTGCTAGAACCTGGACCTACCAGAACCTGGAGCCTCAGCCAGAACCTGGAACCCTGAAGCCTTCCCTCAAGTGGTTGTCTCTAGGAGCATCTCAAACTGGAACAATGAACAGCAAAAACTATCCCAAGCCTCCAAAGGCCTCTCTTCCTGTTTTTGGCTCACATTTATATCTCTCAGACTTTGTTCAAGGATGTTTTTCAGCTGGTTAACAAGCAATATCCCCCACATGGTAATTCAACTTCTAAGGGGATAAACATCACCTGCTCTCTCACAAGTCTTTTTCTCATCCAACACTTGTGATCTAAATGAAAAACATGTTTATCTCTCCATCAGTTTCATCTACAGCTGTTATGGTTGGAGAACTAAGTGCTGGAAGAAGGTACTGGTGTGGGTGAAAAACCTAAAAGTGGATGGAGGACTATCTGGGGGAGCAGGAGATTTGGGGAGAAGAGACTAAGACAAGGGCAGCTTAGGGCTCAATGCTAAGATAATGAGCCTACAATGGGGCAGAGGGGCGGGGCCTGTGGAGGAGGGCTCCAGGCTCATGGCCTGGATTTGGGGCTCTCTGTGGGCAAAGATCTCTGTGGAGGAGGGTCAGATGCCCTTAGTTAAGTCCAGACTCTCTGGAGAAGAACAGTCTGCACGAGTGTACAAAAAGTTCAGGGCGAAGTAAAAGGCCCCAGCAGGTCCCCAGGGACATTGAGAAGTGAGCAGACTGGGAAGGGTATCAGAGGAGTTGGAGGCTGGTTGTGAGGGCCCAGTGCTCCCAAGGAGGGTACTACTGAGCTCTGGGAAGGCAGAAGGATGGCGAAAATGGAGCTGTACAAGGGAGGAGAATGAGGACAGGGAAAGGCAGGATCCGGGGGAAGGGTTGGGAAGGTGTTGGGAATAGAGCAGAAGAAACTAAGACAGAAAGCAGGAGGGCCCCAGCCTGAGCGGATCGGATGGGAGGGGCAGGAGTGGGGAAGGAATGGCAGAAGTCTGGAAGGATGGAAGTGCTGGGTGTGGATGCAGGATGCTAAAGACAGGGAGTTTGTTTTGGGCATATGAGGAGGCTGGAGGAGGGAAGAAAGTTCTAGGGGAGATTAGGACTCCAGGTTCTAGAAGCAGTCCCAGGATGCTTAGGGATCTGGGTACCAGGCAGGGAAGATCCAGTTGAGACTCATCAGGCAGAGGGAAGATGGGAAGAGGTCAGTAGACTTAGGATAGCGCTAGGCTCAGCTCGTGGGGTGGCTGTGATGGGTGGTCGTACTGCAGGAGAAGACAGAAGGCTAGGCTAGGATGGAGGACGGGAACCATGTGTAGGTCAGCAGGAGATGCAGTGAAAGACCAGGAGGATGAGGAAGGATGCAGGAGGATGGGGTCACGGTAGTAGGCCTGGGTGTGGCAGCAGGCAGGGGAGGAAATGAGGGAACACGGGCAGTGTAAAGTCAAATGAGGAGCAATACGGAAGATTCATGGAAAGGCTGGAGCCTGAGAGGAAAAAAGACTGCAGCGAGGGGCCAGAACATCACTAGACAGGAACAATCTGGGGCCAGAGGACTGCCTCAGCCATTAAGAAAACGAGTGGAGAGTGGGGTATGACTTTCACATGTACTCTGATGCCCCATATGTGACCATGTCCCCTGGATGGGGAGGCCTGGTGGCACTCAGAGGAAGGATAGCAGGCTACCAAGAAGAAACTTGATACCCTATGAGCATATAAAGGGGGAGGAAGTCCCCCTCAGTCACAGTCATAGGGGAGGGGAGTAGGGGGGAAATGGGAGGGAGGGAGGAATGGGAGGATACAAGGGATGGGATAACTATTGAGATGTAACAAGAATAAATTAATTAAAAAAATTTAAAAATTGAAACAAAAAAAGAAAGAAAGAAAAAAGAAAAAGAAAACGGTCTGTTCCTCTGCAGGCCCCAGGATCAGTTCCAAGCCATCTTCAACCAAAGTCCCTAGGAGCAGACATCCTGCCTTCCTCTGGCCTCCTCTAGGACAAGGAACACGCTAGGTTGTCAGAACAGTCACACAGGCCTTTCACATAGGGCAGAAAGTTCAGATAGAACAGTGTGATAAACAGAACAAAAGTGCGGATGAGGTAAGCAACTGAGTGATTAAGAGGCCCCATGGGGATCTTTACAGAGATCTGGACCTTGGAGAGGAAATAGGCAGCTCTTGGGGAGCGAGAAAAAATGAGGACAATGAGGACTGGACCGTGTGCAACGAAGGATTTGGTGAAGAGGGCAGCAGGCTCTGAGACGGTGGGAGGGTAAGGGAGGGCAGTAGCCCTGAGGATGGGACAGGATGAAGAAGGTGACAGCAGGCTCAGGAGGAGGGCAGGAGGCTCAAGGGAGTGTAGGCAATAGAAGCAGTCACCACAGTGGGACATGGCTGTCTACAAGGAAGGGGGTGACAGGAGCACATTCAGGAGGCTGTAGGAGCGTGGCCCGTGATACAAGCTGGGGACTTCAGGCAGGACGCTTGGGAAGAGTCTAGTTCACTCCGGAGATGGTCGGAAAATGACGTTCTCACGGAAGCTCAGCTGCAGCATGGGGTATGAGGGGCTGGAGGAGAGTGCAGAAGACACTTACTGGCAAGAGTGGAGGTGGCTGGAGGGGAGGGAGGTGAAGGAACCTTTGGAAGCTATGGGAGACTGTGAGCCTAAGGAGGAATTGCTAAAGTGGCCATTAAGGCTAGGAGACTGTTGGCAGTCCAGAGGCTGAGGGGGAAAAACTAAGAGACTGGAGGACGGGTAAAGCCTCGGGGGGGGGGGATGGAGGGTGGGCAAATGAACCTGAACTTGGGTGAAAAGCTCAATTGGAGGGCAGAATCTGTTGTGGGGCCTAGTCGTCGGGCTGGAGGCTGGAGGAGCATGCAGGGCAACTCCTGATTTGCAGGTGGGCATGAAGGAGGTGCCAGGATTCCAGATAGAATGGAAGGACACAGCCTCAGTAGGACAGCTAGAGGCTGAGGGTGACAGCAGGATGTGGGGGACGCCAGGGAGCTCTGAGGCGGAGGCCAGGAAGATGAAGGGGGCATCAGGAGGGTAGTGAATGGCAGAGGTCTGCAGGGAACCCCAGGATCTAGACTAGGAGGTTGGAAGGCTGTGGGGGAAGGCTGCAGGCCCCAGAAATGGAGGGGACTGGAGAAGAAGGCAGGAGCATTCCTGCCCAGAGAGCCATAGGTGAACAGGAAGTGGAGGAAGGCAGAAGGCCGAGGAGGAGAGGGGCAGAAAGACCAGGGTGACTGAGTGAGCCTGGAGGAGGGCAGACAGTTTGGGTAGAGCAGCCCCAGAAGGGTAAGAGCTTGGGGCCTTGGGTTGGGTGGAACCAGCAGACACAGGGAGAAGTTTCCTGTGGAAACTTGGTGTCTGGCAGAGGCCAGGGGACTGTCTGGTAGTACAGGAGCCTGTGGAGGAAGGTGACTAAGGAGAGAGAGCAGGAGCCTCGGGGTATGATGTGAGCCTGAGAGAGTGTAGATGGTCTCAGAGTAGGGCAAGAGTCTCAAACTCATGGTGGGTGCCTGGGGGAAGAAAGAAAGTTGTAGAGAGGCAGAGAAGCTCAAGTGGATAGGGTAGGGGGGATAATACACGCCTATAGGGGAAGGAAGAAAGCTCTGGAAAGGAATGGAGGCTGGGTTCAGGAGACGTGGCTCATCTAGGTGGTAGGAGTTGAGGATTATGAATGCCATCCAAGGAAGGGTAGGCGAGTGGGCATGTGGGCACCAGTGCATGGAGATCCTAGCAGTTTGTTTATGGCAGCAGTAGGCACCGGGATTGGGAGACCCTAGGGCAGGCTGTAGGCTCAGGAGGAGTGCAAGACAGTGGGGCGGGAGGGGGAGGGGCAGCATTTAAGGAGATAGTGGGAGGCTTGGATGACACACAAGGCAGATAAATGCAAGAAGAGTGGGGCGTGGGGGAAGTCTGGAGGAGAGCAGCAGGGTGTATGCCATGGGAGAACATCACGGCAAGGAGGAAGGCAGTGGACTCAGGCTGGAGGAGGACGCAGACTTGGGGAGAGAGGAGGGAGGATCTGAATGGAGGTAGGAGGCTTGTGGAGGACTGAGGGGTGCTTAGGGCATGGAGTGGCCTGAGGAGAGGATGGGAGTCAGAGGTGGAGGAGGGCAGGTGCACTGGGTGTGGTGTGCTGTGGTGTGGTGGTCCAAGAGGAGGTCTAAAGGCTGTGGAAGAATGCAGAGGGCCCTGGGGAGGAGCGAAGCAGGCCCACGGTACCCTTACGAGGTCCTAGCCTTCCTAGGCCTATGAGGACGGTGCAAGCGTAGGAGGAATGTGGGGTTTACATGGTGAGAGGACTAACTGGGGCTAGCAGGAGGCTCCTGGTAGGGTGGGCTTCTGCTGGAGGGAGGAAGTTTGGAAGGGAGAGCAGGGAGCTGGGAGAAGTTGTCAGAAGGCTTAGGAAGCTAGGTGCTCAAGGGAGGGTCAGAGTACATGCTGGGGGACAGGGAAGGAAGTGGAAAATGTGTGAAGGACAGAAAAGGCTGTGGAGAGGGGAAGTGGGCTGTGGGGTTAGAAAGCACATCAGGAGACCAGGGGAGGAGGGGGCAGGAGGCTGAAGAACAGTAGGGTGCCAAGTAGGGTGGCAGGAAGTTCAGGAAATGGTGTGGAGATAAGGTGAGGTGGCTGGCCAGAAGGGCAGGGGGCTCGAGAGGAGAGGCCCAGATCCTGGTGAACAGAGCAGGAGGATGTGTGAGAAGCTAGGAGGCTGAGGTGAAGGTGGTGGCCTGGCTAGACAGAAGAACTAGCCTCATGAGTGAGAAAGAGGCCAGAGTCTCAGGGAAGTCCATGAAGAAGGAGGAGGAGGTAGAAAGAGGGGCTACCATTTCCCAAGTGGAGGGCTTCTCTGGGGACAGAGAATTATGCTCAGGCTCCTAAAAGCAGCCTGGATCTAGGGTGTCAGGTGACACTTGCTTGTCCCCAAGAGCTCCCCAGGACCAAAGCACACTGGTGACAACAGCATTCCCAGCAGCGTGGGTCGTGGGTCTATATGCCATCTGCCAATACAGGCATATACCCGATTGTCCAAGCTCCACTCTCCCTGTCTGAATCTTCCTGCCAGGTCCCCCATGTGCCACCAGACTGTTCACATTCACAGAGTCCCCACAGACCTAGAGGCCCTGATGTTTTTGTGTGAAACGTCCCTATGCTCTAATGGGAAGCTGAATATTTCTGTTCTGGGGACTGGGTGGTCAGTTGGCCTTGGGCAAAAAGCACTGTAGCTGCTCATACAATTCATTTATTGAAATTAATAGCAGGAACTCTGCTCTCGTGCTCTCTCTCACTGAAGGTGGAGGGTTTGCTGGGATTCATTCTCCAGAAGACTGTGATCAGAAAGCTGAGCCTAGCGCGGGAACCCCGACACTGAGGCTAGCTCCCTGGAGATAGATCTAGGCATCCTGCTGGCCTGAAAGTTCATGCTCAACGTTTTCTTTAGAATCCCTGCCCTAAGCGTTTGTGTTCAGCCAGCCCCCCTATTCATAGAAAACAGGCACTGAGGAGGGATTCTAGGCCCGTGCCCACTACGGTGCTTCCACGGGCTTCATCGAGATTGCCCTCCAGTTGTACTTGGACCTGATGCTCTGCACCATCACCACGTTGACCATGTGGCCTACAAGAGGGGTGTATCCATTGGGAAGCTTCAGCGAGTGGAAGGTGAAAAAGATAGTGTGATTCAGCATTCCTTCTCGTCTGTGGATGCTGGTCACGCACACCTGTCACGAGAAAGTGTGCCAGTGAGTGTCGGAAACAGGATCCTTGGTCAGGCTCTGTCCCTACACACTGGCTCTAACCACTTGTTGGCCCCACTCTGTCACTGTTTCCTGTCCTGCCTGCTGCACTGCCAAAGCTGGGGTGCAATGTCTCCTACTCCCCTCCCAGATCCACCTTCACACCAGTTAAAGAGGAGGCACTCCAGTGGCTCTGTCCTGCTCATGAGAGTTCGTGTCCTAGATATTAATCGCCACTGGCCATTAGCCCCTGCGCTTAATGTTGATTGATGAAGGATTGACTGAAACAGAAAAACAACATGAGGTACAAGCTCCTCTCCACCCCCGCCCCACCCCTTCACACTTCAAGCTCATGATTTCATCTGCACCTTTGTGAAAACTCACTTTCAGGTGAGCTCAACCACTGCCCCGAGACCTCCCGCGCCCCCCCCCCACACACACTTTGTACTCCTGCCTCCAGGGCACTGTTCTCTGGACTTCCTGTTTTTTTGGGGGGGGATCCCAAGTAACACCCCCCCTAGGAAGCCCCGCGCCTCAGAAGCAGAGTATGTCCATGTGCGTCCTGCTACCCTTAGCTGCTTCCTTACAAAGTCCTAGCGCCTAGGCAAAGGGCTCCGGGATATATAAGCTTCCGTGTGTTTGTGATTCCCAGGACACCCCACAGATAGCTAGTCACAAATATCACCAGAGGAAGCTCTGAGACAAGCCAACAATACAGAAAACAATTACCTCTTCCAGTCGCCTGCGTCTTGTGGCCTTCAGTGAGTGTATTGTGAGTTTTGATGAGCCGCATTCCAAAGAATACTCCAGATCTAACCAGTCACCTTTGTATGGCTGAAAACCTAAGATGGCTAAGAGAAAATCGAGTTGAAGGCAATTGTACCACCCAGTTCCAGTCTCATCTTTACAGGGGTCTGGATACAAGCCATTCCCTTGTGACTGTTGCCAAGCAAAACTGCACTGCTTACATTGACTTGTAAAACCACAGTCAAGAGAGAACTCAGGGTAAAGTGCAGGAGGCCTATTCATTCCCAGGCCGAATGGCACTGTGCAGTTCTTAGACACTGGTTTTCCTGCACTCCCTTAGCAGGGTCAAACGGGCAAATGCTACCTATCCCAACCATTGCTTTGGGAACACTGGAGAATTTAAGGTTAAGGGGTCACATTCAGAGTCCCCATGCACACACACCAAAGCAGACACCAGACACAGAACACCCACTTAAAGTAAGTACGGATTTTAAAATGTAAAGTTTTCTGATGATGTTTACTCTCAGAGTCCGGTACGCATGCGAATGAAGAACTTGTCCATTTTTTTTCCCCGGGCATTCAACTACTCAGCACCTAACAATGATAGTGTGGTGCTTACAGAGACTCCCCGTTGATCTCTCTGCTGCACCTCATTTTCAGTGCTCAGGATCCTTCTCCAATACTGAAGAGCCCCAGGTGCAGCCCGGGTAAACCATGCCTACCCTGAGACCTCAACACGTTAGGTGTGGCATGTCTTTCCAATGTCAACCAAACCTTTAGAAATGCTGTCTAGGTAGAAGAAGTACTCATCAGCGAGGTAGACGATGTCTTTCTTCACGTAGGAAACACACGCTGATAAATCTCGGATGATGGAGCTTGGCTCTCTGAGTGCACAGTATTCCAAGACAATACAAACCTACAAGATAAGGAAGCAGCTGTAAGACATCATTAAATTCAAAATGGAATCTCATATGTCCAGACGCTGCCTGTGGAAGGACTGAGGTGGTCAAGGCCCTGATGGAATCCAAGCTTCCAGACTGAACTCATCCTCCTTTGCGGGGAAACAGCTGGCTCACTGGGAATCCTTTCTCTGTTGGGGTCTTTCCTGCTGCCCACACCCATTCCATGGTCGCTTCTCCCAAACCGGCTTTCCTTGAGGAGTGAAGCCCCAGGGCATTGTCTGTGCACTACCGTATGCCCCCAGGTGCATGGGCCATTGCACAGGACGCCACGTTACCTCACAGCCACAGTGCCCAGTGAGCTTACCCGCAAGCCCCATATCCAGGACCCATTACCACAGTTTCCCCTGCCCCCTTAACTCCACAGGGAATGCAGACAGATTCAGATGTCTGTGAGGACAGTGGAGGCGACCTTTCAGTGTGATAGAGGGGTAAGGGATTCTTGACTTTGTGGGAAGCAACAGAGAGTGAGAGAGAGAGAGAGAGAGAGAGAGAGAGAGAGAGAGAGAGAGAGAGAGAGAGAGAGAGAGAGAGAGACCCTCATTCTGTGTATGCACACACGTTGAGTGCAGGCTTGCTAAATGCTCAAATGTAACTAAACCGAGGTGGAAAACTCGATTTAATACAGGGGTGACTTGGGAATTAGTGTAAGATTCTCTGTATTTTCTATCCAGCCCCACAAACAAGAAGAGCTACACGTAACCCATAAACACTGAATTCCAAAGAGGTCAAAAGGTGGTGATGTGACAATGACCCACGGAGCCTACATATATTGCTTTTTTATTTTTATTTTTTAGCAGTGTCACAATTTGCTTGCTATGCAAATAGTTGTGATGCGTCCTGTTGATCAATGGCTGTCAGAAAATAAAAATGGAGGTGTTCTCCGGAACACTTCCACCGTCTCCCTAGGGAATTCTAACACTGCATTTCCCTTTTCCCTTTGCAAGGCTTTGGATGTTCAGAACCCTTCCTCACAGATCCTGGGAAACAGGCAGCCTGTGGGAGGAGTATCAGTTAGCACAGCATAGGTAACAACAGGTAATTTCACCAAATCTCTGCCCTGGGGTTTAGTTTCACGACTCTAGGAACCACAAAAATCATCGGATTTCACACCTGAAAGGGAGAATCCAGCGGAGTGTCTGTGTTGGCTCAGTGACTGTTTCTGAAAGACTGACACCTCATTTGGGACAGCGCCTGCACCTGTGAAGGCATCCTTGCAAACACAGACTTTTACCTGACAAGATGGTGATCTAAGGGGACCCTGCTGTTGGAACACAGGGATAACTCACTTTGGGTTTTACATTGTAAAACATGGAACCTAGGGTTGGGTGTGGTGGCACATCTGCCATGCTCAAAAGACTGAGGTTGGAGGACGCTTTGATCCCAGGAGAACCTACCCCATCCCACGCTCATATTCATATTCTCTCTCTCTCTCTCTCTCTCTCTCTCTCTCTCTCTCTCTCTCTCTCTCTCTCTCTCTCTCTCTCTCTCTCTGTGTGTGTGTGTGTGTGTGTCTCCATCTCTGTCTTTCTCTCATTCTCTACTTCTCTCTCTCCCTTTCTCTTACACACACACACACACACACACACACACACACACACAAACACACAAGCAAAGAGGAACCTACAGCTACAGGGTAACAGGACTTTGCATTCATGACTTACACTATATGGGTGCTGTAGAGAGGTTGCTTTGAAAGGAGATAGCAAGGTGGAAAGCCCCATGGGAAAAGAGAGTCCTCCCAAACCTACGCGAAGCTTACCTCGGTGGCTTTCAAGTCATGCAACACTGGGTCTTCCTCCACAAACGCGAGGACTTTATCTCCAGGTTGCAGATACACGGAGCCAGGCACACTCTCCGTGCTAAAGAAGACACACTCTTCGATCCAGCCGCAACCTTTCCCGCAACTAGTCACGAAGCCCTTCACAACCTTAGTATGCGGTTCACCTGTGAATTGGGGACACCACAGGTGCCATGAACTAATCTCAAGAGAAGGTGCCCACTGCAATGAGTCCTCCCGCAACTTGAGATGTTACACAAACACGTCCAGCTTCAAGCAGAACGCTTCTGACTCGTGGAGCGCATGCTGAGGACAGGAGGCATGATGGGAAGGACAGCAAACAAGATGGCGATCACTGTGGGACTCTGAGGGCAGATTGTCCACGTTCAAATCTTGGCTTTGCCTTGCTCCGCACAGGAGGACCCCGGCTAAAAGCACAAGCCGGTACCCAGATAGCCTCTGTTATAAGCACAGTGTCCCTAAGTGATGGTCTGTGTAACCCCAGATACATTGTTTGACCTCTCTGACCGTTTTTGCCATCAAGGTCTCCATTTCTGTTGCGCACATTAACTGGTACATATGTGTCAACCCCTAACAACCCTGAGTGTCTTGTACGCCTTAAAGTCCAGATGCTATTGCTATCACCATGCCTGGGGGTGGGCGCTCTTTACGGAACTGCAATTGCACTAAGTCTGTGTATGTAAGTCACTGCACTGATAGACCCCACGTAGAGATTTGAGGGGCTCATCAGAGGCAGGCCTGTGGGCACAGGTATGTAAACCTTACTGTTCGGAGAACATCAGAGAAGGCTCAAAAGCTCCAGGCCTTTCTAAGCTGCAGATCAAGGACGAGGCCATCTAGGGTACCAGAGTGAGTCCTTGATTCAAAACTATATTAAAAGGAAAGGACCAGGAGGGGAGCTCAGGAGTCCTGTGGTTCCATTTCTACCACCACTACCAGAGAATTCATGAAACATATTTGGTTTCTTGAGGCCAAGGCTCACACCGTGGCCCTAGACAGGCCCAGGGCTCTCATTGGTTATGCAGCATAGGTTGGAATCAAACCTGTGACCCTCTCCTGCCTCTGGGCTCAAATGGCTGTAGGATTGGCACCGCAAGACTAGGGTTCCTCTTAAGAAGTTGCTCATGAAAAGCCAAGCATGTTGGCACACGCCTTTAATCCCAGCACTCGGAAGGCAGAGGAAGGCGGATTGCTGTGAGTTCGAGGTCAGCCTGCTCTACAAAGTGAGTCTAGGACAGCCAAGGCTACACAGAGAAACCCTGTCTCAAAAAACAAAACAAAACAAAAAAAACAAAAACAGAAGAAGAAGAAGAAGAAGAAGAAGAAGAAGAAGAAGAAGAAGAAGAAGAAGAAGAAGAAGAAGAAAGTTGCTCGTGAAGACTAATCACCTGTTTGGCACACTGAATCACCAGACACAAATCAGAATGGCTTCAAAGCTTGGATGCCATCCCTCTCAGGACAGTGTCCTAGAATTCCACACCCCGGCAGGCCTTCAGCCATTCAGCTTGAGTGCTCATTAAAGGTGAGACCCGAGTTGCGGGGCACAAAGTGAGCAGCCTTAAACCTTGGGCCCTGATCTACCAGGCATGGCAATGTACCAGAACTGACTCCATTCTTGCCTCCAAATGCACACTGGGATGGGAAGCAAGACCAAATCTGGGCTCCAATTCGAGTGCTCCCGGTCTCCCGGAAGTGGAAGAAAAGCTCTTAGAGGCCTTTTGTGTCCCCGGTGCTTTGAATTGGTCAAAATCATTGGCACACCATGAGAATTCGGCACAGGGTTCAAGGTTCACCCCAAAGCATGGGTACCTGGGGACAAGCCACCCTCAGCAGCCACTGTGGACTGCTGCAGGCTTCTATTGATCTCTTTGTCCCTTTTGTGATCCCAGCTAAGGGGAGCCTCCCCGAGGTGTTTCCTGCCGTGAAGATAGGGCGCCAAGTGGCCAAGGAGTACCTTTCATGTGTGTCCTTTCTCTTTTGACAGATGCAATCTTCCACTGAAAGAAAACCCATGCTCTGCACAGCGAGCGGAAGAAACGTCTGCAACCACAGTCAGAGAAGCAGCAGACACAGTAGCAGCAGGAGGGCCTGGATGTCATGACACCCATGGTGCCACCTCTTGATTTCTTGCCTTGCTCCTGGGAGATGGTACCAGATGGCTACTAGGCAGCCCTGGGGACACCCAGTATCATCTTACTCCCCCATGTGGCTCAGGCTCAGCAGAACCCCCTTCCCAGGAGACTGGTAACCAATGGGCATTGTTCCACCCACCAACCAATGAGCTCACCGCACGCGCTCAAGATGCTCCTCTGGCCAATGGCAGGCGCTGGGGGCGGGGTTGTGGAGGGGGGCGGAAACAAAAATCCCCCTAATGCATTGTGCCTATAGCATAGGAAGACCATGGAAATGTATTCCTGTGCATACTTGGGGTCTTCTCTGAATCCGTAGAAAGAGACTGTTGCAGCATACCCTGGAAGGACAAATGTTTGGCATGGTAGGGTTCTTGAAAGGGGGCATGGCTCCCGGAAGTATTTCACATCAGGGCCCTGCAGGGTGTCTGTGATAGGGGTTCCGTGAGTCAGTCGCGCCTTGTTCAGCACTTGCGGTTCATGGGTTCATGGTGGAGCTCCTTTGATGGAGATCAGTCGTGCATGACCACAGAACCCCTCAGTTCTCACAGCTACCACTCATCTGCCCTTAGCCTCACTATGCAGGGATTACCTTCAGCAACTCCCTGAGGCCACAGACCAGGCTCTAACTTGGAGTTAGTGAGGAAAATATGCGAGCGTCTTGGCCTGGTGCCTTTAATTTTCACATAGCCCTAGGAAGACCCTCCTGATCCAATGGCTGTGAAAAAGAAGCAAATTTACCACAGTGATGGGTCCTCACAGGAAAGCTGACTCAAAATTCACCCTCAGGAATGAGGTTTGTTGTAACAACAGGACGTCACGGTCATGACTCAGCGTCCTCGTGGACTGGACAGCACTAGGCAGGACAATAAGTAATATATGGATAATGACGGGTGGAGGGGGGCTTCCCCTTAAAGCCCTGAGAACATCTTCATTAAGATTGAGAACCTTCTCTGACCATGAGGTAAATGCCCTACATTCTAGCATCCTGCATGGAGGAACAAGCTGATCTCCAGGAGCTTGCAGCCAGCATGGCCTACATGCTGAATTCCAGGCCGGCCAAGACTATGTAGTGAGACACAGCCTCAGTAAGCACAGAAGGATAGTGAAAATGAGATGGAAAGAGGTAGAGAGACCACCACCAGGGCAGAGACGGCGCAATAGCTGGAAGGCACGGGAGCCTGACGGCCATGGAGCCCTTCATAGAGCAGTCTTCATAGAGAACTGTCCTCATAGCCAGTCCAACCCACCAGCAGTCTCCTGGAGGGACCTCAGACCAATCCCTAGAAGAAAGTCAAGGTCTGAGTCTATAGCCATTTAATGGTGACAGGAAAGTGTCACATCACATGACTTAGTTCACTGTCGTGTGTGTGACAGGGAGTGTGGGGAAGCTGGGCACCATGTATTGAGGGCTCTCAAAACACATCACGTATCGCCTCCTAACTCTGGGGCAGAGACAGCTGCAGGGGTTAGGCTGAAAACTGGAGGTCCAGGTTCTAACACAGGGCCTCAGGGCATCTTTCACCAGTAGGGAGGGAGCATTAAAACCTGGAGGTAAGCCCAGCCAACTCACCAGGATGCCCAGCACAGAAGCTCTCTGAACACTGTTACAGTCCACTGTCTCTGCCAAAGTCTGCTGAGAAGGACAGAGGTGTGGATTTTCGGGCTGCCCTTGTGAGCCCCAGGATGTCATTACCTCCTCATGCTGAGAAATGTTAAATCACCTCTAACATTTGTCCCAGAAAACACTGCCGCCTTTCCCTGGACTCCTAAGTGCTCTGAGGCCTGTTGCACAACACTAAACTGAAAAACAAAGGAGTAAAAAAAAAAAAAAAAAAAAAAAAAAAAAAAAAACCACCTTGAGCGACAGCACAGGCCCCAAATGGAGGTAGGTCAGAGATAAGCTGTCAAGCTGTCAACCGTTTCAGGTATAATGAGCGCCATCTGCTCGGGGGAGGGGGGGTGGGGGTGGAGGCCTAAAACACAGTGGCTGTGAGTGTGTGCGCCTGGAACAGTGTGCGTGCGGTGAAGCACAAAACAGAACGGGTCTCTTTCGTCCCTGCCTTCATTTTTCCTCTCCCACCTTCCCTTCAGGTCGCTTGCTACTTTGTACAGAGGCATGTTTTTACTCAAGGAGTATCTCTCCTGAAATCTGCGGAGCCTGATCCATGTCATTCCTGTATAAGGTTGAAGGCACAGAGCTGAGTCACTGTCCTCAGGCCCCAGTTGCCTTGGAGTGCAGGCAGAGAAGGCTTTCATGTAGGGCAAACAAGCCCAGGATTTGAACAACTATTGACTGGGGACCCTAACCCTAGCCCTAGCCCTAACCCTAACCCTAAGCCTAACCCTAACCCTGGCATAGACCACTTCACAGGAACGACCACTGGCCTCTCCCATGAGATCGGCAGAGGCAACGCACTTTCTCTGAGGTCTGGGCCTGGCGTGCCTTGGGGTCCCTCTGCGTCATGCACCAGACTACCTTGTTGCACACGCACCAGGCTCCCATGCTGGCCACGTAAGAGGCAGTGTTGGGCTGGGCGTGGTGGCGTACACCTTTAATCCCAGCACTCGGGAGGCAGAGGCAGGCAGATTGCTGAGAGTTCGAGGTCAGCCTGGTCTACAAAGCGAGTCCAGGACAGCCAAGGTTTACTCAGAGAGACCCTGTCTAGAAAAAAAAAGAGGCAGTGTTACCCCTTCTTTGACCTTTCCCTCGGGAACCTGGCTGGACCTCAGGGGCTCTCCAAGTGCTGCACAGAATTCCCTAATCCTCTGACACAGAATTGAGCCAAGAAGTGCCACCAAACTTTTCTCAAGAGGTTCTCTTGTAGGGGGCCACAAGCCACCCACTCTCCCTGCCCATAAGAGGCTGTCTACAACAATCAGTTATGCCATTGTACCCCTGCAGTCAGCTGACACAGAAACCATGAGTGGGCCACTCACAGGACCTTCCCCCCTCCCCTATCTGTTGTAACCCATGTCATTTCACACCGATACTAGGCAGACTCAGGAATGCCACACACCCCAGGACACCCTGAAGGTGAGATCACATGCTCTTCCCTTTAACTCCCCACGGGTGACCCTAAGGTAAGTCTTGGGCACAGATCCCCCAGGAGACCACCCAAAGCGGCAACGTGGGAGGCACACACACGCAGAGAGGGTAGCTGGGACTGTGAGGACCGGTAGGCAGGAGTGTGACCCCAGAGCTACCCTCATGAAGCCGTGAACACAAAGGGAAGAACACTTGCATCCAGGGAGAGTGACACCAGAAGAGCCAGACTGGCCACATGAGCAGAACTGTGTACAGAGACCAGTGGGCAGAAAGATGTGTCTTTTCACGTCTCACACAAGAAGGGGACATGTCAGGACATGTGTAGCGAGGACCCGAGCAGACGCACTGTAGGGGGCTGGGAGGCTATCCTTGACATGCAGGTGTGTGAGTTGTGCAAATTTTCAAGACTCCAAGGACCTTTTGATCATTGTGAAATCGGTCTCACTCAGAAGGCCCTCCCCCAACCCTCACTACAGCCAAGTCCTTTCCGTTTCCACGTGCACTTCTTCCCTGTATTCCAGGCTTTGCCGGTGCCCACGGCAGAGCAAGGACCCGGGGGGGGGGGGGGCACGAAGGCTGGCTAGGGACTCCTGCTCACAGGCTGTGGGAGCATTGTAGGGAGCTCCCTGAAGGTCCTGCATGTGGCTCCCTGACTTATCCTTAGGGTTCCGACACTGCTGTGCACACCAGAAACCACCACACAGCCCCTGACCGGCTTAAACCCACAGACTCCCCATTCCCCAGACTCTCTGACTTTACCCACAGCTAATCAAAACGGTAGCACATGCTTCATCCCTGTGTACCCTGTCCCCCCCTCCGTGCCCCCTCCATTCCCCCTGCCCCCGTACTCTCACAGGTAACAAGCTGTCACACACATTTGGCCTTGCAGCATAGCAGGGAAGCCAAGGCCCCACAGCTTCCCCCTACCTGTTTTCCTGGCTCTCATGACTGCCCTGTCATCCAACACCTCCAGGGAGAGGCTGCTGATGTCACTGTTAGGGCCCAGGCAGTCAGCATGATGGGACAGACAAGGAGCAGCTATCCCAAGAGCTCTGACCAAATCCTATTCCTGTGTAGTCATAAACCACGAGGACGGAGCATGGAGTTTTAGTTTTTCACGTAAACAGGAGCTGCTGGGCGTTAACCAAAAACAAACGTAAGAGCTGCCTGTGCCCTGTTGATTCCTAAGCAATCCTGAACCACGCAAAAATTAGAAAACACAGTGAGGGACCTTTACAGCCCAGGTAGTTCCCAAGGGGTGTCCAGAAGGCCAGTGAATGCTTGGGTATGGCCAAGCCATGTTGTAGACAAGGTGTCACTATGGAGACCAAGGTGCAGTGCAGGTTGAATGAGCTTTGGGGGAAGAAGTGGGGGCACCATGAAATTTGATGGTCTGTAGTGAGCTGCACACCTAGGTGCTGTGTGGGCTTTTCATCTGTGTCTACAAAGTGACACACGTTGGTAAATACCCCTCTAGCACAGGCCTGCTTCACTAGGTTTTCAGGGCCCTGGGAAGAAACTGCTCCAAACTAGGCAACTGACAAAACAGGCAGATGATGTACTCTGAGCTCTGCTGGCTCAAATGTGGAGCTTGACCACATCTTGCAGCCATCTTGCTTCTTCTACCTTCTGGTGGGCACAGCTGTGCTCTGTGCCTGGCAGCTCAGGGTCTTCCCCCTATCTTCAGCTCTCTGAATCTGCTAGTGTTTCTCCATTGCTTGTAGGTTTTACCTGCAACATAAACGATAGGTCTTTGCCTGGGCTTGCCCAAAGAGGCCAGAAGCAAGGGTCAGAAGCCCCGGAGGCAGAGGCAGAGGCACAGCAAGCACAACCCACCTGATGTGAGCACTTGGACCCAGATTGCTGGGCTCTGACTGAGCCAAAGGTGCTCTGAATTGCTCCACCTTTTCCCCAGGCCCTGAGGTTGGTATTTTTCTAAGGATTCGCGTGATTGGATTTAGGACCCTCTCTAATCCACCGTGGCCTTCTTTTAACTTAAAGTACATGTACAAGGACCTTATTTCCAAATGAAGTCATTTGTGCCTGTTACAGACTGACATAGACTGTGTGACACTGTCCCAATAAGTCCAGTGCCTGTCAGTGAACAGAATTTACCCCCTTTCCCCCAGCTGGTAGCTCTCTGAGTCTATTCACACTGAGGCTCAGGGTCATCCGAAAGAAAGTACTATGAAGGGTTCCAGAGAGTGAGCTGCATGTTGAAGTAGAGCTGCTGTGCCTCTTGAGAAGGGACTGTGGGTAAAGGAGAGAGAGAGAGAGAGAGAGGGAGAGAGAGAGAGAGAGCACTCAGCAGTTAAGAGCCCTAGCTACTCATCCTGAAAACCTACCTGGGTTAGTTAGACTTCCATCACTCAGCAGGAGCCTCAGAAGACAGGGGACCCCAGTCTGACGGTATCTGCCACCATAGCCGCCAGGTGTACTGCACGCATGAGATGTGCAGCCAGGCTTGTAGGGCCAAACACCCGCACACATATAAAGAAAGAGATTACATTTTAAAAGTGAAGTGACCATGGGAGGAATGTTTAGAGCATGTGGAGGGGAGAAGTAGCCAAGAAGGCAAGCTCTATAAGTTTGGGGCCGGGGAGCCAGAGGTAGCTCAACAGTTAAAAGCACTGGTTGCTCTTTCAGAGGACCTAGGTTCATCTCCCAGCACCCACATGGTAGCTCAAAACTGTTTGCAGGTCCAGGTCCATACAGTCAGGTAAAACACTAGTACACATAAAATAAAAATAAACGCATGAATCATTAAAAATAGAATTTGGGGAAAAATTTGATGGATGGCAGGAAAGAGCAGAAACAAACAGTCCTTAAGAGAGACAGGTCACCATCTTGGTTCCAAGAGGCTGAGGACTTCTCAGGGGAAACTCGTTTATGCCAATTCCACGGTTTTGGCACCAGATGAATTGCCCCGGCCTTGAAAATGCAAGACACAAAAAGGAGAGCAAGTCTGATTGATCAAGCTCTCAAACTTTATTAGTCAGGCAGCAGCTTTTATAAGTCAGAAGGCAGGGGAGCATATTGCTATAGCAACCCAGCTGCAGGCCTTTCTCAAAACACAGGGAATTCCAGGCAGGGCCATAATGTCCTGCCACACAGGGCATCTTGCTCTGTCTTCATCTAGCTTTAGTCTAGCTGCTAAACCACAGCAGGGTCGCTCCATCTCTATCTGTCTTTAGTCTAACTGCCGACCCACAACAGGCTCAGCTAGTTTCTGGTGAAAGGCAAGCTTTGGGAAAAACAGAGACTTAAAGGTGCAGACTCTGACCAGATGGCTGAGCATTGTCCCCAACAATGAATGACATGAGGAAAAAAAGGAAGATATGACTGCTCCTAGGTGTGGTGGAGGGAAGGAAGGTTTGTTGTAGATATTGTGGAGAGCACAGGCAGAGGCGGAAACATCTGGGAGAGCCCAGAGTGGGTATGAGCATCAGACTGAGTCAGGCCAGATGAGATGAGAGGGGAAGGAGAAGGGAGAGCCTGGAGAACAACAGGCCAAATGGGGGGGAAAAAGGCCACCGTAGACATATGGACGGGTTATATATGGAAGAGCTGCTGGGGCAAGAGTAGCCAGCTCAGTCCTTGGTCTAGAGACATTTAGGATAGGGGGCAGGGTATGCCAGCCCTGAGGACTCTGTAAGAGGTAGGGCCTGGGAGATGCTGGGAGAACCTGGCAGCCAAAGTCAACTTTGATATGTCAACGGGCATCCATGCAATAACTTTATTTCATTTTCTTTTAACAGAAGGATCTCCTTAAATTGTCAGGTCAGGCTTGAACTCAGGTGCATCATTACCTGGACTCTAAAGCAGCAGGGACTCCCGGCCAGCTCAACAAGCCTTGGGTCCCTGACCTTATTTATCTGGTTCTAGATGAGCGTGTAATTTGGCCTTCAAGGTTGTACTGCACTTTGTGTCAGCATGGAGACACTTTGGTGGCCCCAGTCCACCTCTGCTCATCACCAGCCGCTGTTTGACTTTTCCTAGAGAGCTGTGAACAAATAGAAGTGCCCAGACAGCCCAGATAAGGTACCAGCCATATACCAAAAACCCGGTCAGCACAAGTCCAACGGTAAAGACATTGAGGTCGTCTGCAGGTGCATAGGCTAAGGGTTTTACTTATAGGAGCCTGAGTGATGAGTGACTCAAAAGCAGCTGTTTCACCACCCCCCAGTACAAGCAACAGTGCAAAGAGTTACATCCCTGTGCCCACCCCCCACTGCATGACTTGCAGGTACCTCAGCCAGGTGCCAGCGAGGCTCCCGAGCCACCCCCCCCCCCAATCTCGTGCTTGCAATGGTCTACTCCTTGGCTAACCCTGTGAAGTAGCCTTGTGCATATTAAGTTGCCAACTTCTGAGACTTCTCTCTCCATGAGGGAGGGTTTCAATTCCTTGGTAACCTCTATTCGATGGTAGCCTAGCTAGAAGCTTCTAGGTCCAGTTTTGCCTTGCCATGGTGTAGATGCATGTGCTGCCGCAGGCCACGGGATGATCTTCCTCTTGCCATAACACCTAGGGATGATGGCCTGATGGGAAGGAGAAGAGCTTGGCTGCATCTCCCTGGCTGCAGCTGCTGTTGCTGCTGCTCCCTTCTGCCTTACCCTTCCAGAGTCAGAGAGTTTCCCACAACCCCTCTGTTTCTGGCGAGTGCGTTTATAGCCTTCATGCAGTGGCCAAAAGGATCACTTTCCTTTGGAATCTATGAAGGTCCCTGGAACCTTCCTCATGGTGGGTGGTAAATGGTTCTGCCTCAGGAACTGTCAGTCATGACGGAACACTGAGCATCCTCTAACCTAACGGTGGATTTCCAGCCTCTGAGAATAAGGGAGGAGAGCCAGTTCGAGGGGCAGCAGGAAAACATGAGGAGAGAGTGGTTTCCTCTAGAACACTAGTTTATTTCAGGAAGCAAATGACCCGGGAACATGCCAGAGGCAGCCTGAGGCAGCCTTATGTGCAGCAAGACCCTCAAACGGGTCAACCTTGTATTCCCTGGCATGTTTGCACTTTGCACGCTTGGTTCTCTTACCTCCACTTCCTGAGTGATGGGAGCATGGGTGCAGGTCATTTAGACTGGGGCAAATAGTGCACTGAGCTTTACTGCAGGGTGTGAGGCAAGCCAGACACACAGTCTACCAACTGTGCTATACCCCAAGCCCGCTGGTGTGGTTCTCACACAGGCAAATTAGCTAACGTTCCTATCACAACTTTCGAAACATTTTAGAAGTCTGATTTATTTGCTCATTGTTGGTACGAACAATTTTTTGATTTAACCAGTCTTGAGAAGTTTAGAAAAAACATACTTCATTTTTGTTTTGCCTAGCACCTGTCTTATGACAAAATCTGCTAAAATTATTTCTATAGTTCCATCGTGTAGCTGAGTTTCATGATTTTAAGCACTTGACTCATTCAAGTGTTTGGCCAATTTCTTAAAGATTTACTTTATTTTTATTGTGGGTCTGTACTATTGAGGCTGTTTGTGCTCATCAGTGCAGTACTGGGGAAGACCTGCAGAGGGCAGAGGATCTCCTGGTGTTGGATGGATAGGTTTCCTGGTGTGCTGCTATTGGTGCTGTGAGACAACTGTGGACCTCTGCAGGCCCTTGTTTTGTTTCTATAAAGTTTGATCTTCTTCTCGTTGGTTTGTATCTGAGTTTTAACCTGTACTTACTGATCGTATGGACTGTAGAATTGAGTGGTACTCCACGCATGCTCTTGTGGTGCTCTGAGCGTGCTCACCCTCCCCTTTGCTCGCCTTCCCCGTACCCTCACTGCAGTCTTCTTCCCTTCCACTGCCTCTTCCACCATTGCGTTTCTTTCTTTTCCTTTTGTCTTTTTAAAAGTCTTCATACATGAGTGAAAGTATGTAATGCCTGTGTTTAGGTTTCTCATCTTGTGGCTTCTGATGCAGGTTCAGCCGACACATGAGCCCTTCTGTGGTTACAGGACTGGTGTGAGTGGCTTTGCGCATCCTCCCCTGCCCCCATGTTCTCCTGAAATTATGGGCTCACACTTTGGTGTCATTTTAAATTCAATCTTTAATTACTTTAGGCATACTCAAATTCAGATCCTCTTTATTTGGTCATTTGTTGTTAGTATTATGAATCTTTTTTAAAAAACCACGTGCCCTTTCAAGAGACATTTGAAGGCTAGAGACGTACTCAGGAGATGTGGTGCTTGACAAGTGTGCTCAAAGCCCTGAACACAGTCCTCAGTACTGCAATAGACAATGGTTGTGTACAGTTGTGTGAATAATTCATCCGATTCTGAGATGATAAAAATGTTTTAAGCCATGAACTAGACTATTCTGTTACTAGGATCAATAGGCTGACATTTACTCTCCTGTGCTGTAATTTAGGCCGCATTTCCCTTACTTTCCAATGCATGCACACTCAACTTGGCCTTTGTCATTTGCTGCTAACCAATAAAACGCTGCCTTTGAAAATAAAACATTTGATTCCTGGCACACAGCTCAGCCTCCACCCCCAGAGGCCTCTGGTCATCAGGGACCACAAGGTAAGTAAGACTCACCACCTCTCTGCCCTCTGTTCCACATAAAACACTCCAAACTGAGGTAAACTACACCTGTTCTCCAGTGTTCCATTTTCTGCACCACAACTTGGCCTGCATTACCAGAGGCCTGCCAACACCAGAGACAGCCAGATGGCTAAAGGCCAGCATAAGAACACAATCAACAAGAGCCAGGGTGATACGGCACCACCTGAACCCAGCTACCCTACTACAGCAAGTGCAGGATATCTTAAAACAGTTGGAGCACAAGAAAAAAAAAACCTTAAACCCAATCATAGGGATGACAGAAATCCTTAAAGAAGAAATCAGTAAATCCCTTTAAAATTACAGAAAAATACAACCAAAAAGGTTTAAACATGATTAAAATGGTTCAAGACATGGAAATGGAAAATCGCAGCAATAAGGACAACACAAACTGAGAGAATCCTGGAGATGGAAAAGAACAGAAACTACAGGTGCAACCTCATTAACAGAATACAAGAGATGGAGAGAATCTCAGGCATAGAAGAAACAGTAGAATAAATTGCTGCACCAGCCAAAGAAAAAGTCAAGTCTAAAGAGTTTCAAACACAAAACATCTAAGAAATTTGGGACACTATGAAAAGACCAAACCTAAGAATAATAGGAACAGAAGAAGGAGAAGATTCCCAGCTCAAAGGCCCAGAAAATATTTTCAACAAAATCATACAAAAAAGTCCCCAACCTAAGGAAAGAGATTCCTATAAATGTACAAGAAGCTTATAGAACACCAGATAGATTGGACCAAAGAAGAAAATCTTTCTGCCACATAGTAATCAAAACACAAAATGTATAGATCAAAGAAGGAATATTTTAAAAATGCAAGGAAAAAGGTCAAGTAACATATAAAAGCAGACCTGTAAGAATTGCACCTGAATTCTCCACAGAGACTTTAAAAGCCAGAAGGCCCTGTGCAGATGTCAGTCCAGACTGCTGTATCCAGCAAAACTTTCAGTTGACATAGATGGAAAAAACAAGATAGCCCACGACAAAACCAAATTTAGATAGTATCGTTCCAGAAACCCATCCCCACAGAGGATATTAGAAAGAGAATTCCAACACTAGGAGGTTAACTCCACACACACACACAAAAATAGGAAATGAAGAAGAGAAACACACACACACCACCACCACTGCCACACCACACCACACTACAAAACCCAACAACAAAATAAAAGTAATTGACAATCATTAGTCATTAATGTCTTTTGACACCAGTGGAATCAATTCCCCAATAAAGACACACAGCCTTAAAGAAAGGATGTGCAGACAGGCTCCATTATTCTGTTACGTACAAGAAACACACCTCAGCAATAAAGATCACCATCAACTCAGAGTACAGTACAGGGAAAAGATTTTCCAAGGAAATGGATCCCAAAACATTCCCAAAGTAGCTGTTCTAACATCTAATAAAATGGACTTTCAACCAAAATTAATCAAAAAGAGATGGAGAAGAGCAATTCAAAGGAAAACACCACCAAGATGACGTCTCAATTCTGAACATCTATGCCCCAAATGTGAGGGCACCCACATTTGTAAAGGAAACAGTACGAAAGTTTAAACCACACATTGAACCGCACACGTTGATAGTGG
Organism: Acomys russatus; assembly: GCF_903995435.1. Classification (NCBI taxonomy): domain Eukaryota; kingdom Metazoa; phylum Chordata; class Mammalia; order Rodentia; family Muridae; genus Acomys; species Acomys russatus. The sequence goes on from NC_067169.1 coordinate 107,367,482, forward strand.
GAGACTTCACCACCCACTCTCACCCATAGACAGGTCACCCAGACAGAAACCAAACAGAGAAAGAATGACGCTAACATTTTATGAATCAAATGGACCAAACAGATATTAACAGAACATTTCCCGATCACAATAGAAAAAAACCTTCTCAGCACCTTATGGGACCTCCTCCAAAACTCACCATATAATCAGACACCAAGCAAGTCTCAAAAGACACAAGAAAACTGATATAAACCCCTGTATGTTATCACACTGCCATGGAGTAAAGCTGGACTTCAACAGAAACAACACAAAGTCTACAAACTCGTGGAAATTGAACGACTCTCTACTCCACAACTAATCAGTCCAGTAAGGAATAATAAAAGGTATTAAAGACTTTCTAGAATTCGATGGAAATGAAGGCACAACATACACAAACTTAAGCCACACAATGAAAGCAGTGCTAAGAGGAAAGTTCATAGCACTAAACAACTTCCTAAAAAATTAAGGAGATCTCATACTAGCAATTTAAAAGCACACCTGAGGGCCCCAGAAAAAAAAGAAGAAGCAAACACACACACACACACACACACACACACACACACACACACACACCAGGAGTAGATCGGAAGAAATAATCAATTCAGGGCTGACATCATTAGAAACAAAGAGAACAATGAAACCAAGAGCTGTTTCTTTGAGAAAAATCCACAAGTAGACAAAACCTTAGCCAAACTAAGTAAAAGGTGGAGAGACAGAACCCAAACTAACAAAACAAGAAATGAAACAGACACCGGGGAAGTTCAAAGCATCATCAGGTCTCCAAAACCCCGTACTTTCACAAAATTGGAAAACCTAAATGAAAGGCATGATTTTTTGATACATAACATTTTCAAAAGTCAAATCAAGACCAGGTAAACAATTTAAGTTGGCCTATAAGCTCTAAGCAAACAGAAGGGGTCATTATAAGTCTCCCAATCCAAAGAAAAAAAAAACCAATAGAAACAGAAAGAGTGTTACCAAATTCATTCTATGAGACCATAATCACCCCGATACCTAAACCACACAAAGACTCAACAATGAAAGAGAATTTCAGACCAATCTTTCTCATGAACAATGATGCAAAAATACTCAATAAAATACTTGCAAACTGGATCCGAGAACATACCAAAAACAACATCCACCATGATCAAGTAGGCTTCATCTCAGGGATGCACGAGTGGAACAATATATGGAAATCCATCAATGTTGTACACCATATAAACAAACTGAGGGGGAAAACTCCACATGATCATCTCATTAGATGCTGAAAAATCCTTTAACAAAGTCCAACACCCCTGCATGATAAAAATTCTAGAGAGATCATAGGTACAAGATGCATACCTAAATATAATAAAGGTCGTATATAGCTGATAGACATCAAATTAAGTGGAGAGAAACTTAAAGCAATTCTGCCAAAATCTCCATATCTACTCAACATGGTACTTGAAGTTGCAGCTAGAGAGAAAAGACTGCTAAAAGAGATCGAGCGGATACAAAGTAGTAAGGAAGAAGCCAAAGTAGTACTATTTGCAGATGATATGATAATATACAGAAGTGACCCCAAACTTCTATGGAAGAATTCCTACAACCGATAAACACCTTCAGCAATGTGGCTGGATACAAAATTAACTAAAAACCAAAAAACCAAAAAACAATATTCCTTCTTTCCTTAAATGATAAGTAGGGTGAGATAGAAATTAAGGAAATGACACCCTCACACTAGCCACAAATAATATATAGTATCTTGCTGTAACTTTAACCAAGCAATTCAAAGACCTGTATGAGTACAACTTCAAGTCTCTAAAGAAAGACACCGAAGAGGGTATCAGAAAATGGAAGGATCTCCCACGTTCAAGTATCGGTAGTATTAACATAATAAAAATGACCACCTTACCTGAAGCAACCTACAAATTCAATGCAATTCCCCTCAAAATACCAACAAAATTATTCACAGACTTTGAAAGAACACTTCTGAACTTCATGTGGGAAAACAAAAAACCCGGAACAGCTAAAACAATCCTGTATACTAAAAGAACTTCTGGGGGAATCTCCATCCCAGATTTCAAACTGCACTACAGAGATATAGTAATAAAAAGTGCATGGTATGGGCATAAGAGCATGCCAGTCAACGGAATCTAATCTAAGACACAGAAAAAAAAATACCCTACACACTCATGGACACTTGATTTTCTAGAAAGAACCCAAAACCATACAACGGAGCATCTCCAACATCTGGCACTAGTCTAACCAAATGTCTCGATGTAGAAGAATGCAAATAGATCCATATTTATCACCATACACAAAACTAAAGTCCAAGTGGATTAAAGACCTCAACATAAAACCAGACACACCAACTCTATTAGAAGAAAAAGTGGAGAGGAGCGTGGAACTCATTGGCACAGGAGACAACTTCCTGAACAGAACACTGATAGCTCAGGCTCTAAGGTCAACAATTAATAAATGGGACCTCATGAAACTGAAACGCTTCTGTAAGGCAAAGGGCATTGAATAGAAAGGCTTCTGTAAGGCAAAAAATGCTGTCAAGAGGACAACTTGGGAGAGAGCTTCACCAACCCTACACCGGGCAGAGAGCTAATGTCCAAAACATATAAAGAACTCAAGAAATTAATCCATAACAAACCAAATAACACAATTTAAAAATGGAGTACACCCAATTTTTCTCTGTGATTCCTCTCCTACCTTGTTCCCCTCTTTAATCACTTCTGCTGTCTATTCTATCTCTCCTTCTGAGTGAGATTTAAGCTTCCTCCTCTGGGTCTTCCCTGTGACTTATCTTCTCTGGGTCTGTGAATTATACTAGGTTTATCCTGTACTATATGGCTGAAATCTGCTTATAAGTGCGTACATAGCATGTGTGTCTTCCCGGGTCTGGGTTATCTCACTCAGGACGATCCTTCCTAGTTGCACCAATTTTCGGCAACTTTCATGACTTCTTTGTTATAAATGGCTGAGTAGAGTAGCGCTCCATTTTGTAAATGTACCATCCTTTCTTCAGTTGAGGGACACCTAGTTGTTTCCAGATTCTGGCTATTGTAAATCAAGCTGCTATGAACATAGTTGAACAAGCGTCCTTGTGGTATGGTGGAGCATATTTCAGGTATATGCCCAGGGGTGGCACAGCAGGGTCTTGAGGTAGATCTATCCCGAATTTTCTGAGAAAGCACCAGATTGATTTCCAGAGTGGTTGTACAAGTTTGCACTCCCACCAGGAGACCTGGGGGAAACAAGGGCAGAAGGACAAGGGGCTTGAAGTGAGAAGAGAAACCGTGGGCTGGGGAATCTCTGTGACAAGCTGGAGCCCTAAGACAGTGTAGGCTTCTGGAAGGATATGAGGGGGACTCTGGCTGAGACTCCTAGTAGCAGGGTTCATGGAGACTGAGGAGGACACCTTCCAACTAGACAGGAATTCTGTTGGAGGGAGGGAACGCCAACCCACCAACAATGCGGTTGACCCAAAATGTGCCCTACCTGAAAGATGTGCAGGGACAAAGATAGAGCAGAGATTGAGGAGATGTCCTACCAATGCCTGGCCCAACCTCAGACCCACCCCATGGGAGAGAGCCAACCCCTGACACTAGTAAGAACACTCTGCTATGCTTGCAGACAGCAGCCTAGCATAGCTGTCTTCTGAGAGGCTACGCCCAGCAGCAAATCAAAACAGATGCCAATGCTCATGGCCAAACTTTGGGCAAAGCATATAGAGTCTTCTAGAAACATACTGAAAAGGATAGAAGGACCTGGAAGGGACAGGAGCTCCACAAGAAGACCAACAGAGCCAACTAACCAGAACCCAGAGGGGCTTGCAGAGACTGAAGCAGGAAGGACCATGCATGGACTGGACCTAGGCCCCAATACAGAGGCAGCCTATGATGGCTTCATTAGCTTGGGCTTCACGTGGGTCCCCTAGGAAAGAGAGCAGGGACTGTTGTCAGCTTTTTGATCACTTACCATTGGCAGGGCTGCCTGGCCAGTGCACAAGGGAGGAGGATGTACTCAGTCCTGACACTGCTTGAAGGGCTGGGGTAGGTTTGGTGGTGGTGGTGGCTCCCCTTTTCTGAGGAGTGGGGAGGGGGTATGGGGGAAGAAGGAGGAAGGTGGGACCAGGAGGAAAGGAAAGGGGCTGTTATTGGGATATAAAGTGAATAAATAAATAAATAAATAAAGTGGTGTACAGAGCTAAACAGAAAAATCTCAGCAGAGGAACATCGAATGGCAGAGAAGCACTTAGAGAAATGGTCAATATCCTTAGTCATCAGAGAAATGCAAACAAAAGGACTCTCAGATTCCACCTTATACCCCTCAGACAGGGGAAGGTCAAAAACTCAAGTGACAGCACATGCTGGCAAGGAGGTAGAGAAAGGGGAACACTCCTCCACTGCTGGTGGAAGTACAAACTGGTACAACTGCTTTGTAAATGTCACTCAGAGAAGGAAATACTATAGACATCTGAAGTAGATGAAGCAGAGAACAGTGTAAGAGGTGTGGTGGGGAACCAGATACGGGGGGGGGCTGATGGTGGTGGGGGGCTAGTGTGGACTAGGGGGAGTGGCTGTGTGAGATAGCTGAGGTTGGTGGTGGGGGCATCTGGGGGACAGGTGAGGCTCCAGGAAGTCTGTGGTGGTGACCCTGGTTAGAACTCCTAGCAGCAGGGGAGGTGGAGTGGCCACCTCCTGTGGTGGCCACCTCCTGTGGCAGGAAAGGACTTCCAGGGGATCGAGGGGGACACGCGCCCATACTAAGGACTTCAGACCCAGAGAGTCAAGGGGTGGCCCCGCTTGAGTCTCATGGCACTAAACAGAGCCTCCCACTGACACTGCTGGTGAGACTTTGCTGTTCTTCACACAGAGACCTACCACGACAGTCATCTGAGTGGCTTCACACAGCAGCTGATGAAATCAGAGGCAAAGACACACAGCCGAACATTACAAGGAGCTTGGGGAACCTTATGCGAGAGTGCAAAGGAGGACTGAAGGAGCCAGAGAGATCAAGGACACCACAAGAAAGCCTCCAAGCTCAACCAACCTGGGCCCACACGGGGCCACAGAGACTGAGCCTCAAACTGGACAGCACGCATGGGACAGTTCTAGGCCCTGACACGTAGGTGACAGGTGCACAGCTGGGTCCTCATGTGGGACCTCTAACAGCAGGAGCAGGGGCTGCCCCTGACTGTATTGCCTGCCTTGGGATCCCTTTCCCGTAACTGGATGGTCTTGCCTGGCCTCTATACCAGAGGGTGGTCCAGTCCTGCTTAAATGCCAAGGCCAGTTGATACCCATGGGAGAGCTCCCCTTCCCTGAGAAGAGAGGGAGTGGGACATGGGAGAAGGAGAGGGGAGGTGAGAGGGAGGGACTGGGGGAGAGGAGGGGAGGGGAGAGGGAGGGACTGGGGGAGAGGAGGGGAGGGGAGAGGGAGGGACTGGGAGGAGAGGAGGGAAGTGAACATCTACTGGGATGTAGATGAAATAAGTAGATTAGTTAACAGGAAAGGAGAGCCACTGGGGTCTCAGGGCATGAGGTTAGCCTCAGTCATCTCATTTGGAGCCCAACTGTCAATTTGGCCACCTGAAGTTTGGCTGTGCTGGTGTTCTTAGAGACAGTTGGGTGCTGGAGATGTGGATTAACCTCAGCGAAGAGTAAACAACAGGTAAGGAAGGAAAGGTGAAAGCTGACCAGCAAAAGGAAAGGAAAGGAAAATCAAAGCGCTTGTACACCCGAGAGATGTGTGTTTATCGTAATGACACCTGCCCATTACACGGAACACAGCATTTAAACCGTGGACAAGAACGGACCTCCCTGGCTTATTGTGGACCATTGGTTCCGAGATGTGACACTTCTGTGGCAGGCTGTTTTGGTAGGCCTTTAGTGTTTATCTGCTGTGATAAGTATATTTTCCTACCTCCTGTTTGCTGTATGTTTTTACAGTCTAAGACAGATGTTCCAAGTTAGATTGATTTCTTTGCCTCAGTGCAAACATCATGAACTGACTTTTGTTCGATTGTATTTTTTGTGTGTTCTGAACTTTGGAAAGGATGTCTTTTTCTGGAGCACCAGAACAGGCTACGGAGACCAGGCTAAGCCCAAACTAGCAGAGTAGCTCCTGCCTCAGATGCCCAAGTGCTGGGCTCACACAAAGACAATGCAGCTGCCATGTTTGTGTTTGACCGCAGCACAGTCCAGGGTCTCTGATTTGTAGAGAATGTTCTAGTGCGTACATAGTGGCATGTTCCTCCACCCTGAGCCTTTGAACTTCATTTCTGTTCCTTGCTTTATGTTACTAGCTCCCGGGTGGATTAACTACAGACCTTCACTGGGAGCAAACACTTCTGACATTCCCATAGGAACACTTCCAGCTTGTTTTCCCACGGTGTGTCTTGGTCATTAAAGCCTTTCAGCTTCCCCTTCAGACTACGAAAGGGCCGTGAGCACGGGAGTGGTTCCCAGGAATGAATGACAGGTGACCAGTAGCAGATCTCTTGTCTCTGGTGCATAGACAGAGCGAATGAACCACTGCCATAGTCTCTCCTCACCGTGGAAGAGTACAGTGATGGGGATTTGAAACCAGAGCCTTAAACTAACACAGATCCAGTCCCTACGTATCATGGTTTTACTTAGTGTACGGATGTGGTGTGAGGGTGTGTGTGTTTGTTCGAGTAGGTTCTGTGTGTTTATGGGTGTGTGTGTGTGTGTATGCCTGCCCAGGTGTAAAGGCTGTAGGAAGGCAGAGGGTGACATCACTTCGGAGGCTTTCAAGTTTTTAGTTTTCTTTTTTTTTTAAATACAAAAATAAACTTACGGCAGGTGGTGTTGACATACACTTTTAATCCCAGCACTGAGGAGGCAGAGGCATGGTGATCTCTCTGAGTTTGAGGCCAGCCTAGTCTACAAAGCTACAGAACAAATTTAACCCTTTTTCTCCCTTTTAACTTAAACACAGAGATTCATACTTTACCAAAGAGCATGGAGTGGCAACCAGGCTCTGGGGCCTGGGGTGTGGTTTGGGGAAGGAAAGATACAGGCTGGAAAAGACTCTTTGGGGAATACAACTAAGGAACTTGAAAGGGCATCACATGAATCTAGAACGCTAAATACTCTGCCTCTGGAGGGTTGTGAGGGGGAGGACCACCCGAAGGAAGTCTTTGCTCCTGAAGGCTCCATCCCTGGGCTGCCAGCCCTAAGTCAGTACACTGCTGAGACTTCCTGAGCCAGCACTGAGGGGTGCATGAGGTGCCACTCTCAGCATTCAATCAGAGCTGTTCACATTCATGAGGTGGTCCCCCTCACTGGGACCCAGGCCCCCTGCTGTCTCTGCCTTTCCACAGTTAAGATTACCAGGACAGCCCATTTTTTATGTAGCTTCCAGTGACCAGATGTGGGTCCTCCCAATGACACAGCAGGCACCTAAGCTACAAAACTGTCCCTCTAGTTTCATCCTGTGGTCTTGGTGGATTTCCAGATTGATTGTGCTACTAAGTGCCTGCAGGTTGGTGCTTTTCTCTTTCCACCTTCATAATGTATGTGTCCCTTCCTTTGTCAAACTGTCCTGGCCTGAGGAAACAGAGTGCAGTGTATTCTGTTTGTCTTAAGGCTTTGGGGCAGTCCAGGGAATTCAATATTTAAAGAGACTGACCTGAAAAGTCACAAACAGGGCAAGAATGTAGTCGTAGCACTGGAATGCTTGCTGATGCAACATCCAGCTGCTGTGTGCATTTGAAATACTGTATCACAGAGGCCTGTGTGGCACAAGCGAGCTTGTGTGGCTTGAGTACTCCAGGCAGAATGATGCAAAGTCCCAAACCGCCCATTGTGAAATCTCCTCCAAAGTAAATACTCCTTACAGACAGACAGTTTACTTACTTTCCTTTTTTCCCCCCTTTTGCTTTTGAGGCAAGTTTTCTCTGTGTAGCCTTGACAGTTTCAGAACTCGCTCTGTAAACTACCCTGGCATTGAACTCCCAGAGATCCACTTTCCTCTGCCTCCCAGTTCCTGCGATGACAGGCATGTGCGTGAGACAACCGCCATCCTAAGAATGGAGAATTTCTCTATTTCCACTGTCCCTCTCTCTTCTGCCCCAATTATCCCTTCTTTTCTTGGTGTCTTGGAACAAACTTTCTCTGTGTGGACCGAGGTGGCCTTGAACTCAGATACCTGCCTGCCTCTGCCTGCCACGGGCTTCTTTGAAAGGCTGGCTGTCCTGGGACTCACTCTGTAGACCAGGCTGGCCTCAAGCCCAAGAGCTCGGCCTGCTTCTGACTGCCACCACCACCTGACCAGACTGTTTTGTCAACTAACTGTGTTACCGAAGCACTGTTTGTTTCATCTGGACCCATCCTTTATGTGACTTCTCTTACTAGTGAATGCACTGTCCCTTGTTGTAACCTGCTTAAAGTCCACAGCCCCTCCTTTGAGTTGTTAGCATGACTAGCTCCTCTGTTAGCCAGCTTTTAGCGTTTCAGAAGCCATTGTGCCCCCAAGTCCATTTTGATTATAAGGGGGAAATTAACCTCAGGTTTTCAGGTCCTGCCTGCCTGAAACTGGGAAGGTACACTGCTTGTTGGTTAGAATCAAGCAATAGATGGTAAGCGCATGTTCTGCTTGGGGTCAAGCTAAATGTGAGGCCTGTTAGAGTTAAGGCCCCAACATCCTGCTCTGTTTTTTACTCCTAGAGAGCTGGAATGCCACAGGAGCTCCCCTAACCTAAACACCAGCCTATAGGCTAAAAATGCTTTGTCTAGCCTCCTCAACATTGTGCTAAGAACAAAACTGATTCTTCTTGTGTTTAGCTAATCAAAATGATGTGATGCTAGACCCCGCCCCCCTCTTCCCTGCTCCCATCCTGGCTGTTACATGGTTAAGGTTTTTCAAATTAAAAAATAAATAAATAAACCTGCCTTAGAAGCAACCCACATAACAGTTAGGCTCTCAAGTTCTTTCTGTGTCACTGGGTGAGATCAGGATAGGGGTACGGCATCGTAATAAACCCTGAGTTATCTCACTGGGATTGCTGCTGCAATGCTCTGTGTGGCAATTCTTGTGTTATAAAACCTTCTCTGCATGTGTCCATTTGGAAAGCCTCTTAGCTGTCCTTTCTGTGAATATCTTTCTGCCTCAACACTCTTAAGACTCAGTTCAATTAGTGACAGAGTTACTTTGTTGTTGTTGTTGTTTTTCTGCCCTTGAACAGTAGCTTTATATGTAGACCAAGCTGCCACAGAACTGAGTGTGGAGGCCACCTCGTCCTCAGGCCTGCAATGGCTCCTCCTGGGATTCACAACAGCAGGAGTTACAGACTGGAGAGGCCTGGCAGCCAGCTCCAGAGCTGCATGAGTTGTGTCTTTGTCAGCTTGGGCGGCCAGAAGAATGTAGCCCAGACAGCTTGGCTGAGAAAGGATTCCTCACAGTGTTGGAGACTGAACATCTGAGGTGAGCATGCCAGTGCAGTTCTGCCGCCCTGCACACTCTCCTCCTGGCTTGCCAAAGCACCCACCCTGCAAGCTGCTGTGTCTTTGCGGGCTTCAGAGAAGAGCCAGCTCGCTGGGGTTCCCTAGTCTAAAGGCAGAAGAAGCTGAATGCAGCCAGAGGTAGCCACCTCACCCCACCCCAGCCCACCCCCTTCTCCTGGTGCAACACCCCTCCCCCTCTGGGCACATGTCTAAGCACCACATGACATTGTCACGATGGCAAGAGACCAGCCAAGCAGCAGTCCAAAGACAACTGGTGTTGGAACTCCAGAGTGGGGAAGGTCGCCTTGCAGTGCCACAGCATGTGAGCTTGAGAAGACTATACCCTGTGGGACATGTGCACTGCTGCAACTGAGACAGCTGCATAGGAGACCTTCCGCATTTGCATTTGAAGGGTCACAGGGGCATCAGGCAAGGAGGGAACACAGACAGGAAGGGGCAGAGTCCTAGGGTCACCTGGTGGGTATGGGGCAACTGCTGCTGGGTTACTATTTGCAACTCTGCAGGTGTTCCGTAAACTCACAAATCCATGCTGTCCTTATGTAAGCCAAGTTACCATATCCATGATGACCAGTAATGCTCTTTCAGTGTGCTAGGGGTCTGTTTCCAATTGTTTGACTACTCTCCCATTATCTTACCTCAAGCATTCAAAAACAAATTCCGATTTTAGGATGCTCATGCTTTGTTCCTAGCCCACATCTCAGTTGTTTCAGGAGCTGGGTCTTCACTTAGTCCCGTGCTTTAACACGTTATGTTCTGTTCAAAGCAAGGAGACTGGGGAATGAACACTAAGTAGGCATTTAGCCTGACAACCGGCTCCCTACCTAAGGCATGCTGTCAAGTTTACTCTTCCTTCTCTCCAGTTTTGGGAAAACTCCTTCCCTTCCCTTTTATTTTCAGACACTGCCTTGCTTGGTGCATTACTTGGTAAGCGTCTTCCTGCTCGCCTTTGCTTACGCCCTACTCACAGCATCACCTCTTGGTCTCCTGGTGCAGCAAATAGAGATCCCTTGACATGTCACTCCCTTGATACTGACTGATCACAGTGCGCCCTTCTCCAAAAGGGCGGCTCAGTAGTCTGCTGGCTAATACAGCAGGTTATTCTAGGTGCTGGAAAGCATCCACTCTGCAGCCAGAGTGACTGCTAGCTAGTCCTTGCCACACAGCTTCTGTAAGAGCTAGCTCTCAAGGCTGTCCAGAGCCTGGGGTCTGGGAAGGGAAACACAGCAACTGGCAGCAGGCCAGGAAGGGGCTCCGAAGGAGTGCAAGAAAACAGCCTCATTGCCTGCCTTTTCTGCTGTGACACTGGGCTGCACCATCACCCAAAGATGCCAGGATTCCAGTCTCCTCCCAGGTTCTGTGACTCTTTGTCATAAGCGCCTAGGTGAGCGCAAACCCTTCCCTGTGCTTTGGAGCAAGGAGGCCAGAACCATTCCAGGAGCACTGGCCTGTGTCTGCCCAGAGACACGCCTGCGCACTGTGGACCACCAAGGTCTGTGGCCCCCCCAGAGAGGCACCTAAGCAGCCAGGCTGTGTCCCCGCCCACAGGCTGCCCCGAGATTCTAATCCCGCCCCTGCCCCACGCACTTCCGGCGACGCCTTGGAACTGACAAGCTCCCTGCTCAGCAGAACCCCGCAAAGCCCAGCGGACCCCCGCCAAGCTCCAGGCGACCCCGCGGCGAGCTCAGCGGAGAGAGCACAGCGCCATGGAAGGCAGGGTGAAGTTGACGAAGGCCTTGATGGCCTGGCCCAACCGGCGCAACCGGCGTCCGCCGAACCCCATCCCGTTCCCCGAGCTGTATGATGGCGACACGGAGCTGCTCCCGGACTTCATCGTGCAGACCGGCTCCTACATGTTCGTGGACGAAAAGACCTTCAACTGCGACGAGAACAAGGTGACGTTCCTCATCACCCGCCTCAAGGGCCGGGCGCTGCAGTGGGTGATCCCCTACATCGAATCGGACAGCCCCCTGCTCAGCGATTACAGAGGCTTCCTGGCCGAGATGAAGCGCGTGTTCGGGTGGGTGGAGGAGGACTTCTAGGCCGCCGACCCCACGGGCCTGGGGTGGGGGCTCCGGGAGGGTGGGCCTCAGTGGCGCACCTTCGCCTTGCTGTAGCCAGGGTAGCCACCAAGGGCGCCCTCCCACTGCGCCCCCTCCTGCCCAGAGTCCTCCCACGCGCAATGCCGCGCCCCCCCCCCCGAGATCCAGCATGCGCCCCTCTGCACTCCAGCGGTCCTCCTCCAATGTCCTCCTAGCCTTTATTCCAGGAATAGCTCCCCAGGCTCCTGCTGCTGTCTCTGCTGGGCCTGGCTCTGGTGAACACAGTGCCCCCAGTGCTGACAACTCAGCCCCTCCTGGGCACATCTGGACACTGTGCTACTCTCCAGCTGCAAGGTGGGCTCCTGTCATCCAAAGGACAGATCACAGGCCTCTGGACGCTGCCCACTGCTTCCTGCCAGCTGGGTAATCTTCACCCATCTGCGCACAGGCCTTATGGCATTGCAGGCCCCTGCACCCACCATGTGGTGACCCACTGCTGCCCTGCACTGATCTGGACTCATCTGGGAGGAACCTGAGCTGCCCTTGGAGGGCCCTGGACATTGATTCACCTTCAGAGGGACCCTTTCCCTCCTGCTCCCAGAGACCTCTTGTCTCTCATTTTGTCTTCCTTGTGGACCAACTCCTTCTCTCCAGAAGCCAGCTTTCTTTCAGAATTCCCAGCTGTCACTCTGATGTGTGTGCCTTTGTTCAACACAGTGACCCCTGTGTGCTATCCAGCCCGTCTACTTGTACACAAGCGTTTTCCTTACTTTCAATAAATGTCAGATGCTATTTAAAAGACAATCCACTGAGTCTTAGCTGGTATAGCATCTTACCGGCCCACCCTTGCAGGTGCCTGCAGATACAGTCCATTTCTTGTCAGGAGGCTTGTGGGGGACCTGATGTTCATTCCTCCAAAATATTCCAGGTGTTTGGTTCTTGTGGGAGCCTTACTGAGAGGCAGTTCCCCGTGGTGGACTCTTATGTCCTTCAGGAGATGGACCTTCATCTAGTGTTCCCCATGGCAGGCTAAAATGTCCTTATTGATAACCTCAGGGGTAACACAAGGCCTTTTCCTGCAGTGGGCAGAGAAACAAACTGTTCATATTTCCCTCCTAATTCTTTTTTTTTTTTTTTTTCTTTTTCCTGAGAAGAGGTTTCTCTGTGTTGCCTTGGATATCCATGACTCACTCTGTGGACCAGACTGGTCTAGAATGCACAGTGATCCTCCTGCCTCTGCCTCCCTGAGTGCTGGGATTACTGGCCTGCTCCTCAGCACCTAGCTCCCTGCTGATTCCTTAAAGCTATTATTAAGTTAAAATGTGCCTACTAACTCTCCTAGGACTAGGAAGAGCTAAGGATCTCAGTACACCCAGATCATCGCTGACTCGGTGTTCAGTATAAAAACTCAAGCTGCTGCTTCCAGCATGCTTGACGTTTTCTGCTGAACAGCTTGCTGAATGGGCAAAACAATAGCGTATTTCTTTATGTGTGTCCCTCTTCTTTGTTCGAAGAGCAAACCCTTTGCCGTCCTCACATGCAGAGGCCCATAGGCCTGTGGAGCCCGTATTATGATATGTCATTTATTTTCATCTCACAGACAGTACCACTGGTAACTTAGAACTTGAAGTGTCCACAGGACAGGGGAGCCAAGGGAGAATCGCAATTGTTTTAGGAAACAGGGTCCAAGCTATGCTGTACTCTTAACATTTCTTTGCAAAGAAAGCCAACTTGTAGATATATCACAGCAGAGAAAATTTGTACATATGACTACCTGGGTTTAATCACCAGCAACATAGAAAAAGAAAGCGAAGCCTCAGTTTTCAGGTTAAAAGGGCCTGCATTCAGCTGGGCATGGTGGGGCACGCCTTTAATCTCAGCACTCCAGAGGCAGAGGCACACATGTCTCTGTGACTTTGGAGCCCATTGGGTCTACAAAGTGAGTCCAGGATAGCCAGGGCGACACAGAGAGACCCAGTTTCAGAAAAACACAACCAAAACACAAACCAGCAGAAAGCACCAGCACTCAACTAGTTGTAGAAGTGTGAGGGATAAATGTGTGGAAGACACTTTTTAGATTTAAGTAGATCCCCTGAGAAGATTAGAGAAGTCTCTGGAAGCCTCTTGAACTGAGTCTGCCATATTCCCTGTCATCTGCCTGGATGCCCCTGTGTCTGTAGAGGTGAGTGGGCCAGCTAAGAGGCTGCTGGCCACCCTTTGGGCAGTGTCCTTTACCCCCTGCCCTCTTCAGCAGCAGTGCTCTGTCTGCAGTGTCCTTTCTTCTGACTGAATGATCCAGCCACAGAGTCTAAGTTGGTCCTTTCGTCCAAAGTCTTCCTACCTTTGGCAGGGAGCCTGCAGAGGGGCCACCAGTGATGGGGGGCACGGTTGCATAAACATGGAGCCAAGAAGAGGTGTCTTTTAAAAGGTGTGGGAGTGTTTTCTTTGCATGGATGTCTGTGTACCACGTGCATGCAACACCCGTTTTGGCCAGAAGAGGAGGGTGGACTCTGTGGAAACAGTTACAAGCCCTGGGATGTATCCTGTGGGAGCTGAGAAGGAAGTTGGCTCCTGTGGGAGAGCTGCCAGTGCTCTTACCAGCTGAGCTGGGCCTACAGCCCATGAAATAAAGTGTATTTTACCATGAGGACTTTCTTTCCCTTGCCACTCAGACACAGACACACTCCCTCCTGAACAACATCCTCCCCCCAACCCCCACGCCCACCCCCACCCCTCTCTCTGAGACTGTATTCCTTTTTATTTTATGGGTATAAGTGGTTTGCCTCCCTGGCTGTCTGTATGGCCCCCTGCATGCACTGCCCTGTGTGTCAGAGGACAGCATTGAGCTTTCAGAGGCTTGGTAGCTATCCCCTGGCTGCTGGGAATCCAAGCCAGTGGTTTCGAAAGATGGCTGTTTTTCCCTTATCTTTATATTTTATTCGCTTAACATCCTGGCCCTAGCCCCATCCTTCCGCTCCCCCAGTCCCACCCTTCCTGCTTCTCCCACATGCCCCCTCCCTTTTTCCTCAGGAAAGGGGCCTCTCTATTCCCACCCAGCCCAGCTCAGCAAGTCACATCAGGACTGAGTCTGTCCACTTCCCCTGTGGCTGATTTGTCAAGGCAGTCCCACCAGGGGGAAGTGATAGAAAAGCTGGGAACAAAGTCCTTGTCAGAGACAGTCCCCCTAACCCCCTCACCAGGGGACCCACATGAAGGCTGAGTGTAACCTTCTCTCCTGAGTTGTTTGACTTGCTTTTCCTTTGCCCTCATTTCCTGTAAGCCACCCAGTCTTTAGCCCAGAAGCCTTATCTCATAACCTTAGGGAAACAGAAGGACTGGCCAGAAGGAAGATGAAGTCAGAGGCAGGGATGTAATTAACGTTTGGGAGGGGGTTGGGTGGTTAAGGCCAAGAGTGACCTGGAACATATAATCACCATAAATGTCAGGCAACTTTGGGGACTCTCCAGACTCCAAAAGTGGAAGTAGTAGGGCAAGGCAGCCTGGCATGGTTTAGTGTGTCCAGGCCCTGTTCCTCTGGAGACTCCTAGGAAGGCACTGTGGAAGTGCTTAACCCTGCCTTCAATCCCAGGTGCCTTTAAAACCACCTCTGTGCCTACAGTGAGCCTCAGGGCAGAGGGAGTGTAAGCCAGGGCTTTCATTTACAAGTGCACCATCTGCTTTTCCCCAGGAGCCTGGAGGAAGATAAAGAAGCTGGCTGAGTGGGAAGGTTGCTATGCAAAGACCCTCTCTCCAGGAGACCCCGCAGGGCTGTGGTCTGGTGCTTCTATGGCTGCTGAGGCACAGGCTTGCTCCCCAGTGTGGGCCTCTCAGAGCCCACCTACTACAGCAAACTGTACTGAGCAAGTATGAGGTTAAACTCAAAGTTAGTCATTTGGGACCAGGAACAGGAAGGACAATAGTCAGGGAATTGACCCCTGCCAGGTGTCCTTGGAAATCCACAGGTGGGCTGAGGCATGTGCACATGCCTCTTCACATGCAGGCAAAGCAATAACAAGGCAAAAACAGAAAAATGCACAAGGCATGGATGAGGACAACCTTACTTTATGTACTTTGAAAAGTAGTTCAAATGTTCCTTCCTGCATTTCTCTGTCTTCAGTTGTTTGAGTGTGGTGTGCCCACTGCACATGGCGGGGGGGGGGGGGGCGCACATGCGGGGCAGTCAGTTCTCCCTTCCACCAAGTACCTTCCAGGGAATGAGAGCGTGCTGTGGGGCCCTGCTCCTGCCCTCATCTCCCTGGCCACCTCACCAGATCCAAAAAAGGCATTCTTAAGACAGAGCCCTGAAGCTGCAGTCTGAAATAAAGGGCAGGGTAGCCCTTACCTGCATGACCCTGTCAGTTTCCCTGCCAGGAAAGATGGTTTTCAAGATTGCATTCTCATGGACAATGGAAAGGGACACACACGTTTTACTTGCTTCATTTAATTTTTTAAAGTCTCTGTTTTTACCCTGAAGAATCTGGTTTTGTTTTGATTATTTGTTTGTTTGGTTTCCGGGGTAGGGTCTTGCTGGGAAACCCTGACTGGCCAGATAGATACCCGTTATGTAGTCCACCCTGGCCTCAAACCCCTAGCAATCCACTGGCCTCAGGTCTCACCAGTGCTGGCAGTATAGCTATAATCCACCATACTGGCTTTCATCTGAGAGAAGATAAAATGTTCCTAGCAGATTCTTATTTCCAAGAATAAAGTGTCCTTCTGGTTTGGGGTGTACCTCATTTCTGTCTCCAAACAGAGAAGGCTTTGGGGGAAGTGTTTTGTGTCTCCTTGTCTTCCCAGTTCTGCTGCAGCAAGGGGAACGTTGCTGGTTCTACTTCTCACCCCAATCTGATTCCCCAATCCATGGGCTTGGAGTACATAGGGAAGCACCAGAGGAGCCCAGCTCTGGTGGTCCACTGTGTATTCCCAGAACTCTGGAGCTTGAGGCAGGAGAATGGCTGATTTGAGGCCAGCCTGGGATGCATATTGAGGATGCCAGTTGAAGAAAGGCCAGCCCTGGGCCTGGGAGGTGGTCTAGTGTGTAAAAGCACTTGCTGTGGGAGTACGAGGGCGTGAGGTTGACACTCCAGAAGCAATGGAAACCCAGATATTTGGCACAAGTGCATTCAGTCCCGGAGTTCCTGTAGAAAATGAGGGGCAACAACAGAAGAACGCCCTGAAGCTCACAAACGGGATAGCCTGGTCTACAGTGTGGAAAAACTACACCCAGAGCCTGCCTCAACACCCAAAGTTGCCCAGTGACCTCCATGTGAGCACTGTTGTGCAAACAAGCTTGTATTCACACACATGCCTACAGACAAGTTGGGGGAAGCATTGTGTAGGGAGAGGGAGGAGGGGAGAACTAGAGAGAGAGAAAAGGAAGAGGAGAGAGGGAGAGAGGGAGAGAGAGATGGCACCATCATGGCCCAAGTCAGCAATTGTGAGAGGGAGACAGGAGGATCAAGAGTTCAAAGGACTTCTTTGTCAAACTTCAAGTGTCCCTAGCTGTGAGGCTTTATTTCTGGGCTTGGGATTCAATGCCATTGATCAACCTGTCTCTTTTCATGCCAATACCATGTGGCGTTTATTACTTTTGCTCTGTAGTGCAGCTTGAAATCAGAGGTGGTGCTGCCTCCAGAAGTTCTTTTATTGTACAGGGTTGTCTTGCCTCTCCTGGATTGTTTTTTTTCTTCCATGTGAAGTTGAGAATTGCTCTTTCAATGTCTGTAAAGAATTGTGGGGGGAATTTGACCATAATTGCACTGACTCTGTGGATTGCTCTTGCTACAATGGCCCACTACACAGGTACAGTGGATGTGCAGCTTTGTTCTTCTTCTTCTTTTTTTTTTTTAATTAATTAATTAATTTATTTATTTGGTTTTTCGTGACAGGGTTTCTCTGTGTAGCCTTGGCCATCCTGGACTCACTTTGTAGACCAGGCTGGCCTCGAACTCACAGCGATCCACGTGCCTCTGCCTCCCGAGTGCTGGGATTAAAGGCGTGCGCCACCACGCCCGGCAGCTTTGTTCTTCATGTGGGTTTCCTTACGAACAGAGTGGATGCCGCATCTGACTCTGTTGCCTGCCTTTGGGCCCCTTACCCATAGCTGGGCAGCCTTGTCTGGCCTCAGTGGGGGAGGATGCACTTAGCCCTGCTGAGGCTTGATGTGCCAGGGTGGGTTGGTACCCTTGGGGGACCTTTTCCTTCTCAGAAGCAAAGGGGAGCAGTGATGAAGGGAGGGGAGTGTAGGAGCTGGACTGGGAGGAGAGGAGAAATGGGGCTGGAATTAGGCTGTAAAATGATTAAACACATAAATTAATGAAAAACTAAAAGAATTCAAAGGGCAACAGGCTTTAATCACAGTACTTAAGGAGGTCCAGGCCAGCCTGAACTACTGAGCAAGTTTCCAGGGCATCTGGGCTACACAGAAAAACCCTGGGCAAGGGGGAAAGGACCCCAGGCCCAGTGGCACATACCTGCAACACCAGCCCTTGGAAAGAAGAGGCAGGCAGATCTCTGTGAGTTTGAAGCCAGCCTGGCCCATGTATGGAGTTCCAGGACAGTCAGGGCGACAGAGTGTGAGCCTTTCTTGAAAAAAGTAAACAAAAAGAGTAGATCAGCTTCTCTACATAGAACATTTGAGGCTAGCCTTAGCTCCATTGCGTCATGTCTTATACAGTGGGAGGAAAACAAAGAAAATAATTGGAATCCAAGAGTGCTCTTCTGGCACCTGCTGTTTATAAAGAAGGAGGAAAACGGGTCAGTATGGTGCTTCAGCAAGCAATGCCCTTTTAGGCAAGCCTGATGGCCTATAAGCCACATGGAGTAATATAATCAGTTAAGGCTTTAAGAATGTTATAAAAGGCCAGGCAGTGGTGGCTCAGGACCTTTAATCCCAGCATTCGGGAGGCAGAGGCAGGAGGATCGCTGTGAGTTGGAGGCCAGCCTGGTCTAGAAAACTAGTCCAAGGCATCCAAGGTGACACAGAGAAAACCTGTCTCAAAACAAACAAACAAACAACCCAAACCAAACCCCCACCAACAACAGTGATGAGGACAACCATAAAAAAGAGTGGTGAAGGAAATGCTCGCTGCTGGAGCTGTAAGAGGAAGCTCACCTTGGCCATTACAGCAAGACTAGATAGAGCATCTCTCTTTGGGGAACGCTGCGGTTTGCTATGTTGCTCAGGATGCTGTCAAATTTCTTGGCTCCAGCATTCCCCCTGCCTCAGCTTCCTCAGTCGATGGGGCTACAGATATGCACCTCCATACTTGGCACAACGTTTAACTCTATCACACCTGAAAGTGATGCAGCCATGCACAGTGGGGAAAGCCATTAGCCTCACACCTTGGTACGTGGAGGCAGGAGGAAGGTATGTTTGCCACCAGCCTGGGTGACACAATGACTTTAGACCAGTCTTGGTGTGGCAGTTAATCTTGCTTGTGGACTTGACCACTCCTCAAGTCCAGTAAGGACCAAGCAAGTGGACCCTCTGTCGAGGGATTTTCCTTGATTAGGTCATGGCGGTGGGAAGACCCTCCCTAAATTTGGACCTTCTGAGATCAGGTCCTGTGTCGCACTTTCTTCCATTAAGCTGTGTGACCCACCTTCTGATGGCAGCCTACTTAAAAGGACATGAAAAAGGGGGTGCTTTTGCTCTCTGCCTTGTCCTGGTCCTTGTTTGTGAGTGTATTCCTTCAGTGGTACCTGAGCCTGCTCTGTCTGCATTTCAATATACACTGGAGACCACTTGAGAAACCCAGCCCCCTAGACGAATCTGTTGGATTGGAGTTTCTGGGCCTTGGTGTTTCTTTGTTTTTTGTTTACAGACACGGTTTCTCTCTGTGTGTGGCTCACACTGTCCTGGAACTCACCTTGTAAGCAAGGGTGGCCTTGAACTCACAGAGATCTGCCTGCCTCTGCCTCCTGAGTGCTGGGATTACAGGCATAGGTTACCACTGCCTTCTGGGTCCTTGGAATTTCTATTGGGAATTAGCCATTGTTGGACTAGCCAGGGCACAGCATGTGATCCGCAGTAGTAAATTCCATTCATACATAGACATGTAGTAGGTAGGTAGGCAGGTAGATGGATAGATGCATGAATAGACAGATAGAGAGATAGACAGACAGACAGACAGACAGGTATAGCTACATTCATTGTATGAATTCTGTGCTTACAGAGAGCTGTGACCAATACACTTGGCTACATAGCAAACCCCATTCTCAACAATTAATAAAAATGATGTCTTATTCTATTTCCTTTCTTTGAGGCAGGATTTCTTTTTATGTCCAAGGCTGAGTTTAAACTCACAATGTGGCCTAGACTGTCCTTGAACTGGCAAACGTTCTGCTTGCCTCAGCCTCCCAAGTGCCGGGAGCAGCACACTCAATTTCGTAATGTGTATTGAGATCACAATTTGGAGAAGCATATCTCAGCCACGACTCATGTGCTTGATCTTGTTTCATGGTCAACCTAAGTTGACAGCCATGTTTCTGCTGTTTCCCTCATACGAGAATGGACAGAGAAATACATATTTGCAGACAAGAGGCTATACTGTAGGTGAGTTGAACAGACATGTCATTAGTGCTGTTGATTGTTGTGCACAGGGCTAGAGGGGACAAGCCTAGCTGTCATATTCTAAAACTAAAACTTCTCCACACAGGCAAAAGGCATAAGCAATATTCTGTCTTCAGCCTCTCAGAACTCGTTACCATTTTTTAACTACTTTGAGATTATAATTACACCATTTTCCTCCTCCCCTTTCCTCCCCGTCTCCTCCCATGTATCCACCCTTGGTCTCATGGAAATCATGGCCTCTTTCACTTTGGTACACACACACACACACACACACACCTATAAATACATAAATACAACCTTCTCGGTCTGTATAATGATACTTATATGCATGTTTTCAGGGCTGAGCATTAGGGGCAAGGTAACTGTGGAGATGCAGTACTCTGATTGGAGGCAGAGGCTTAATCCCTTGAGAACCTCTAGTTGAGATTTCTAGAGAGTGTCTCATTCCTTCCTTATGTGATGCACTTACCCCTATGCTTTATGATACAGGCAGAGTGAAAAAAATGCACTCCTTTAATCCCAGCACTAAGGAGGTTGAAGCAGGCTGATCTCTGTGAGTTCCAAGCCAGCCTGGTCTGGAGTGAGTTCTGACATAGCCAGGCTTACCTAGTGAGACCCTACCTCAAAACAGCAACAAAAAACTGAGAAAAAAATACAGATCAAATCCCATTTGAGGGTACAGACACACATAGTGACAGGGACTCAGACCCGGACACAAATGGATCCACAGGACAGCCTTTGGGCAGGCACAGAGTCAGACCCAAACAATAGACAGAGAACAGGACAGAAGACACAGGGAGGAGGAAGTTGAGATTGAAACCTAGACTGGCTCTTTGTTAAATGGTTTCAAAAAGGAAATGCCTTCTTTCTTTCCTTAATGTGAAGACAATGCGTTATCAGACACTGGGAGTGAACCACCAACACATATGATCCTTGCAGGTAACAGTTGGCGTGCTCTTCCCTGGAGAAGGCCACCTCTCCTGCTCCCACCATTACTTTGTGACCTGCAGTTCTTTGTCTATGGCTCATACAGCAAGAGTCGTCCCCCCCCCACCCCCACCAGCACACCATCATGGCTATTGGTATCCTCCTGGTTCTAATCATGTTTAGGGACTGTTGGGACTCTGTGGGCACGCAGCTTCTGCCATTTCCAAGAGTCTCAGCCTCTCACAGCCGACTCCCTTTCCTCTGAATCCTGCAGTCCTTCTGCCCTTCCTCAGCAATGATACCCCCCTCCGCCCCCCGAGCCTTAGGTGCTAAAGTTATGTTGTAGACGTAACTGCTGGGACAGGGCTCCACAACTCTGCATTTTCTTCAGTTGTGGGGTTTGTCACAATGGTCTCTGCTTGCTGCAAAGAGAAGTCTCCCCGAAGAGAGGTGAGGTCTCCACTTCTCTGTGAGTATAAAAACACACACTTTTACAGTGTTTTCAGTTAGAGTTCTGCCTGGTCTAATCACGTGGTGGTTGTAGGTTCTCTCCAGAGAGCCAGGACTTCACTACTGCTGGGGAGTTGGCAAGGTTCCCAGTTCCCCTCATGAACTCTCTTGGCCATTTTTTGTGCTCATCTACCTCTGTGTGCTTTTTGTCTCTGAGTAGCCGAACGCTGTGTCACTTCTCCACAGTATCGTAGAACCTTGTGTGGAATCTCGAACTGTGAGTGTCTGGGAATCCAAGTCCTCTGGACAGCAGCCATTGTTGGCTAATCACCGGGGTATACATGTAATTTTGAAACCCCATCTCCTGGGCTTCTGATTCCTACAACTCTGCAGTGGAACCCATAGCATCTCCAGAGACTCAGTACGGGCTTGTGCCAAAGCGATCCTCAGTACAATCCTGGTTGACACCATCCTATTGCGAGCTTTCTTCTCTGTCCTGCTTTTCTCTCCTATAGCTGGGCCAGCCTACTCCTACTGGAGTTCCACTTCTCCTGCTTACTATATCAAGGGCACTGGATTTTTGATCAGAATTAGCACCTGCAGAAATCCACAGTCTTTTAGTTCAAATGGTAAATGGCCCCCTGGTCTCTGACACTTCAATACTGGGTCCCCAGGGTGTGGTCCTGCCTGGGGAGGCTTTGGAGCCTTGGAACTTTTGGGGGTTCTGTCTTACTGCGGGTGGGCTTTGAGAGCTTAAAGCCTTGCCCCATTTTGAGTGTGCTCCATGCTTCCTGCATGTGGCTGGAGATGTGAGTTCTCTGTGTTGTTGCTGCCATGCTTCTGGACGTGATGATTGCTGATGGACCCTTATCCCTCTGGAACCTTGAACCCAAGACTAGCCCTTCCTTCTCTAAGTTTCCCTGGTCATGGTGTTCTCTCAGAGCAATAAAAAACTAACTAATGCATAGGCCAAAGACAGTATGCAGTCATTTGGCAACATGGTTTAATTTACACTCTTGCTTTTAACAGGGGCTACCACTTTCTCACCTATACCTGGTCTTTTCAGAGTCTGGCTTTGTAACAGTTATGTCCCTCTAATCTCAAACTGACAAGCTTCATGTATTAAGTGTGTGTGCTAACCTCGGAGCAGCCAATTCAAAGGAGAGTCTATACCTTTACATTTTTATTTTTTATCTTAAAAAGTTTTACTTTCTCTCTCCCTCCTCTCTGCCTCCCCCCCCCCCTCTGTGTATTGGATGCCTGTGCAATGTACGCATGTAGTACCTCAGAGGGAAACTTTTGTGAGCTCTCTTAAATGGGTGCCAGGAAGTTAACATGTGTCCTCTGCAAGTGTTCTTAACCACTTAACCATCTCTCAAACACCAATTTTAGTTTTGTGTGTGTGTGTGTGTGTGTGTGTGTGTGTGTGTGTGTGTGTGTGTGCCTATGCTTATATACATAGTATACAGGTACTGATAGTGGTCAGAAATGGGTGAGGAATCCGTCAGAACTGGAACGGTAGGTGGTTGTGAGGCACCAAATCTGGATGTTGGTGAAGTCCTCTAGAAGAGACACATGTACTCCTAAGCATTGAGCTAGTGCCCCTGCAATGCTATTCTAACCTCATTCTTTACAAACTGTTCTGACCTTTTGTGGAGACTGAGTTCAGTCTCCTCTATTCTGTGAGGACTGCTGCTGCCACTGCTGATGAAACAGATCTTTGTGAAGACCCTGACAGGCAAGACCATCACCTTGGAGGTGCAGCCCAGTGCCACCACCCAGACGGTCAAACAGGAAGATGGACGTACCTTTCTCACCACAGTATCTAGAAAGAGTCCTCCCTGTGATGGTTCTTGGGCTTGATGTGGAGATGTCTTAGTTTTCCCCATCTTTAAGCTGTTTACCAGTTTCCTTGCACTGAGAATAAAGCTTTGCATTCCCAAAGGTAAACAAAACAAAACAAAACTGTTCTTGTTGAGAGATGTTCACTTATGAAACCATCACTTATGAAACCATGACACTAAAGCATGGTAATTTGATGGCCTGGAAGTGAAACTCCATTTTTATTTCTGATATTTTTTCCTTAATCCAGGGGCATTGGTTCTGGAGACAGGGGTTGAAAGGAAAGGAGGCAATATAGAAATATATAGGGATGGTAGGACAAGAAGTAGATTATTGAATCTACTCCTCAACTTAAGGCCTCAATTTTTACTCTCAAGGTTATTTTTATTTCATTGGTACAGAATTTTGTATATTGATGCAAAGTAAGTTTAATTTTTATACATTTTGGTATAGAATTCAAATTTAAGACGGTTCTTCACACAGTCTATATATACACTAATATGCATTATTACACTCATTATAATACAAGGTTTACTTCCAATATTTTGAAAGTGGTATTGCAGGCTCTTTAGGATAATTAAGTGATACAAGCTAATTGGTAGTTGATAAAAATCATGGTCATGTCAGTTGCTAGTCTATTTTTATCACAAGAATATACATCCTAGGTGTAACAGATAGATATGATTCTATAGATAAATTAGGTAAAATACAAAAGGTCTTCAAAAGCCTCAGAGACCTAAAAAATATGACATTTAAAGATGTTTTTATTATTTTAAAGATTCACTGACAATGAGACAGGTTAACTCCTGGCAACACCCAACCTACCTCAAAGAAGATGATGAGCATCAAAGAATCTCCTTATGGAGATGGTTTCAAATGTGGCAAACAAGCCACTGGGCAAAATGTCCTCGTTTCTACCACAGACAGAATTCTGCCTAAAAATGGGCAAGCTTGGATGCCGGCAGAGTTGATAGGGTAAGCAAGTCCTCAATACTTTCTGCCTCACAAATATGCCTGTCAGATACACTGGGCCAGAAGGCTGAAGATGATGCTCCAACGTTATGGAGTTTTGGGTGACTGTTCAGGCAGCAAACTGTCTCTGTCATCTTTTCATTTTGGAAGCTGCTGACCTGCACTCCGTATATACTCAGGTCATTAATTTTATTCCTTCTCAAATCTCTGATGAGGTTGAAGACCAGATAGTTTAGTTTTACAAGAAACTTAGTTGTTTAGGGGTTAAGATGTTTTTAGGTCTAGATAGATGTTTTAAGTTGATAATGACAAGATATGATAGATGTTGATTGACATTCAGAATTTTAGACTCACCAAGATAGGAAAGAGGTTTTTTTTTACAAGGTTGTCAAATACAACCATGAATGTAACATTTATATAATTCCTGATTGTTTTATGGTTCTTCTTTCTGTATGTAGTTTATTGTATACATGCGTAATAATATAAATGTATATGTAAAAATTCATTTAACTCATTTTTTAAAATTTGGTTTTATTGTTCATTGAAATAAGGAAAATACAGGGCCAGGCATGGTGCTGCATGCCTTTAATCACAGTACTCAGGAGGCAGAAGCAGGTGGACAGATGTAAGTTCAAGGCCAGCCTGGTCTACAAAATGAGTCCAGGACAGCCAAAGCTACACAGAGAAACCCTGTCTCAAAAAAGAAGAGATAACAAAAGAAAAGAAAAGAAGAAAAGAAGGAAAATACAACAGGGAGGACTGTGTACCTTATCAATAAGAAAATATTAGAAAGAAATTATTAAAAAATATTTGGCTTGTGTTAGGCAATTTTGGAGAGAAGAGTTTAAGCTGGGGAGGTTTGACTCTGCATTGGTTACTGTTTGGGAGCAGTTGTTCACATATCTGGTAGATATCTTTTATTTGACCTTGCAGGTCTACACTCCTTTCTCCTCCATGCCCAGAGTCTGCATAAAGACACCCTCAGTCTCTGGCTTGCGATTGTTTTTTCCCCCCACTGGAGAGTCCATCATCGAGAAACATCTGTGGCTGTTTTCGTCTGCCAAAGGCTGCAGGCCCAGTTCCGGAAACAGTTCCCTTTATACTATGGGTGTAGGTAACAGCTCCCCACTCAGGATAAGTCAGAATGTCTTTGTCAGTTAGTGTCAATAATGACCAGTTATTCCTGGACAATGCTGTGGGAGAAATCTCCCCCCAAATGTGTAAGCCATTTGTTCTCCTCACTGGTGGGGTTAAAATAGCCCGTTGCTCATTAAGCCAGGACCTTGTACAAGCATGACAAATATTCCCACTGAGAGGCAGCTCTAGAGCTATCTGGAAGGTCTGTGCTCTAGGGTGCAGTTAGAGTAGGCTTCTTTCTAGGATGCAGAGTGGGTTCAGATTTACTGTGAAGCCCAAGCTTCACACTCAGACACTATAGGGAACAACCTGTGGCAATGCCTGGAGAGCGACAAGATAAGCAAAACCACATAGCGCTACCTAAATCATCCCCTTTCACCATGTTGGCTTATATTACATCAAAGACCGCATTGATTCAAAGCCTGAAGTCAATGGAATATGCAAGTGAATACTCTACCAAACGGGCAAGGGGAAATATAAAATGAGTACTTGCTGAACAATTATCCAGTTTATCACAATTGCTCTTGGCCCGCCACCCCACACTCTTGTACATAGTCCCTTCCTTAAATTCTCCTAGTTACTCCCTAGTGTGCTATCTGTTTATTGTTCGGACACTGATTAGTAATACTTCGTATCGCTCAGATAGAGTGGTGGTGCATGCCTTTAATGCCAGCCCTCAGGAGGCAGAAGCAAGTGAATCTCTGTGAGTTCAAGGCCAGCCTGGTCTATAGAGCAAATCCCAGGACATTCCAAGGCTACACAAAGAAACTCTGTCTTGAAACAACAACAACAACAATAACAATACTTCATTTAAAATGTGCAGCCTTGGGGTGACCCAGGTGGCTCAAGAGGTAGAAGCACCATCTATTAAGCCTGATGACCAGGGTTTGATTCCTGGGACTCACACGGTGGAAGGAAAAACCTGACTTCTGCTGGTTTCCACTTGACTTCCATATGTGTGCCAAGGCACATATGGTATCTCGTCCCCAAATCTCTACAGACTTTATAGTTTTCATGCCCATTCCTTATGGTTGGGGTTTGATTCAGTGGAAGAACATGTACCTATAGTGCAAGAC
Organism: Acomys russatus; assembly: GCF_903995435.1. Taxonomy (NCBI): domain Eukaryota; kingdom Metazoa; phylum Chordata; class Mammalia; order Rodentia; family Muridae; genus Acomys; species Acomys russatus. Next base: position 107,394,000 of record NC_067169.1, read on the forward strand.
ATCCCGAGTTTGATTTTCAGCACAGAAGGGCCATATATTAAGTCCCTCTTTCCTACAGCATTTTAAAATTATTTTTAATTACATGTATGTGGGCCTAGAGAGATGTCTCATGGTGTAAGAGAACTTGCTGTTCTTCCAAAGAAACTGAGTTTAGTTCTCAGTACCTACACTGGAGAGCTCACAACTGCTTCTGTCTCTAGCCTCAGTGGACCCAATGCCTCTGGCCTTTTCAGGCACCTGCACTCACATGAACATATGCACCACACACGCGCAACACTAGTACACATAATTAAAATAGTGAGAATCCAGTTTAAAAATTATTTTTGTGTCGGAATACTTCAGTGTAGTACCTGCAGAGACCGGAAGACGTCTGAAGAGTCTTCTGAAATTACAGGTTGTTGCAATCTCCCTGACGTGGGGGCTAGGGAACAAACTCACGTGCTCTTCAAGGATGCTATGTGGTCTTAACGGCTTCCCTGTCTGCCCAACAGCCTCCCCACCACTATCTTTTACAGTAAGTAATCTTTATCTTTTTTCCCTTTTGCTAGTATATCCCTACTTGTGTAAGTCATATTTCATCTCTGACATTAACCATTTCCTACTTTTTGTTACCTACCTATATTAATATACATACACAGAGCAGGGCGGGGGGAGAGGGAGAGAGGGCGTTCCTGTTTAAAAACTGACAACTTTTTCATTTTTTATTATATTGTATGTTTTGTACGCACAACATGGTCTGTATACCACATGCATCCAGCGCCCATGGGGGGGGGGTGGCAGTAGATGGCATCAAATATGTACTAACAGATGGCTGGAGACTCCTATGTGGGTCCTGGGAACTGAATCCATGTACTAAGTACTCTTAAATGCTGAACTATCTCTCCAACTCCAATTGAAAAAAATGCTTTTTGTAAGTTACTCAATATGTAATATGCTGTACAAAAGCTTACCTTTTCAAATGAAGACAAAAGAAATTAGTTTAAAAATACGTTTTTTTGTGTTTCTATCTCATAGTCTGGAAAATCTCCAAAACTGATAGTTAAAAGTTAATTACATCTCTTAACCTCACACAGAACATTGCCCTAGTAAGCCACTTTTGAACGACTGGATTCAGGATAGAGAACTTTGTTAACCAAAGTGCAAGGGTCTTCAAACACTGAATGCCTAAGGGTTAAACTGCACCTGTACCACGGGCACTAAGTTTTTCTTGCCTGCTGCAGAACTTTATTACAATCAATTACTTTAACATTTTTGGTCTCAATCTGTAGCCCTGACTGGCTTCGATCTCACTACAAAGCCCAGGCTGTCCTCAAACTGACAGCTTTTCTCTGCATGAGAGCCAACACACCTGGCTTTTATTTCCTTATTTTTATAGTCAATATGTTTTTGCCATATTTTTATCCTCCTTCAAATCTTTCCCATATCCCTACCAACTCCTCCTAGGCAGGAGCCTGCCCTGGATTGTGCTAGACGTGCTTAGTGACACTCCACTGGAACAACTGATTTTCCCTTTTCCAGAAAGTACCGATTTGCAAAAAAGTTCTTGGTTAGGAGTGGAATTTTGGGTATACTTCCACTACTCTGTGATGGGATTTTTGTCTGATTTGAACTTGTGCAACTCTTCTACATGCTTATTTTAGTTTTTTGGACAGTGTCCAACTTAAACTTGTCCAACTTAAACCTTAGCCTCCTAAGTGCCAGAATTAAGGATATATAACACCACGTCTCCATCACAAATTTATTCTGTATCTTCACCATCCTGCAGAATATCAATCAGTTTGGACCTACATTCACAACCCGTTTTGTATTTTCCCCATTGCCTATGTAATCAGGATTCTATAAATGCTTTTTATAAGAATCGTTCGTCCTGTTAGTCCCCTGAGTAATGTGTTAAATAGCTTGATACACATTCGCCACCACAAAGTGTGGTATTTGTACTTAACAATAATTAGGAAATTTTATTTTAACATTTTTGGAAATCAGGAAGAAGCCTCCTGGATCCTACTAGTCACATTGCTCTATCCTGATATAAAGACTTGCTCTGCAGATTTTAGCAAGGTCACAAAAGGATTATCTTAGAGGTTAACCTAAGTCACTGAGCATCAGGTCCCCCACAAGCCTCCTGACAAGAAATGGACTGTATCTGCAGGCACCTGCAAGGGTGGGCCGGTAAGATGCTATACCAGCTAAGACTCAGTGGATTGTCTTTTAAATAGCATCTGACATTTATTGAAAGTAAGGAAAACGCTTGTGTACAAGTAGACGGGCTGGATAGCACACAGGGGTCACTGTGTTGAACAAAGGCACACACATCAGAGTGATAGCTGGGAATTCTGAAAGAAAGCTGGCTTCTGGAGAGAAGGAGTTGGTCCACAAGGAAGACAAAATGAGAGACAAGAGGTCTCTGGGAGCAGGAGGGAAAGGGTCCCTCTGAAGGTGAATCAATGTCCAGGGCCCTCCAAGGGCAGCTCAGGTTCCTCCCAGATGAGTCCAGATCAGTGCAGGGCAGCAGTGGGTCCCCACATGGTGGGTGCAGGGGCCTGCCTGCAATGGCACAAGGCCTGTGCGCAGATGGGTGAAGATTGCCCAGCTGGCAGGAAGCAGTGGGCAGCGTCCAGAGGCCTGTGATCTGTCCTTTGGATGACAGGAGCCCACCTTGCAGCTGAAGCCCAGCACAGTGTCCAGATGTGCCCAGGAGGGGCTGAGTTGTCAGCACTGGGGGCACTGTGCTCTCCAGAGCCAGGCCCAGCAGGGACAGCAGCAGGAGCCTGGGGAGCTATTCCTGGAATAAAGGCTAGGAGGACACTGGAGGGGACCGCTGGAGTGCGGGGGGGGGGCGCATGCTGGATGTCGGGGGTGGTGGGGGCGGCACTGCGCGTGGGAGGACTCTGGGCAGGAGGGGGCGCAGTGGGAGGGCGCCCTTGGTGGCTACCCTGGCTACAGCAAGGCGAAGGTGCGCCACTGAGGCCCACCCTCCCGGAGCCCCCACCCCAGGCCCGTGGGGTCGGCGGCCTAGAAGTCCTCCTCCACCCACCCGAACACGCGCTTCATCTCGGCCAGGAAGCCTCTGTAATCGCTGAGCAGGGGGCTGTCCGATTCGATGTAGGGGATCACCCACTGCAGCGCCCGGCCCTTGAGGCGGGTGATGAGGAACGTCACCTTGTTCTCGTCGCAGTTGAAGGTCTTTTCGTCCACGAACATGTAGGAGCCGGTCTGCACGATGAAGTCCGGGAGCAGCTCCGTGTCGCCATCATACAGCTCGGGGAACGGGATGGGGTTCGGCGGACGCCGGTTGCGCCGGTTGGGCCAGGCCATCAAGGCCTTCGTCAACTTCACCCTGCCTTCCATGGCGCTGTGCTCTCTCCGCTGAGCTCGCCGCGGGGTCGCCTGGAGCTTGGCGGGGGTCCGCTGGGCTTTGCGGGGTTCTGCTGAGCAGGGAGCTTGTCAGTTCCAAGGCGTCGCCGGAAGTGCGTGGGGCATGGGCGGGACCAGAATCTCGGGAAGGGGAGTGTCCTGTGGGCGGGACCGTGGGCTGACTTTAATGCTAGTGCTATCTGAGCCCACTGGGTTATGTGATAACTCAATGGCCAGACCAGTAGGAGGGTTAGTGGAGCATGGTAAAATGAGCCCAAGGCTTTCACCAAGTGGGCGTGGGGCTAGTATGGTAACTCATTTCTGTAATCCCAGTACTTTGGAGCCTGAAGTAGGGGGGTTGTCATGAGTTCAAGGTCACTCTGTCTATACACAGAGTGAGACCCTTGTCTCAGAAAAGAAAAATTGCAGGGGCTATCGCTCAAATGGACTTGTCTGGCATGCTGGAGACCCTGAGTTTATGCTCCAGTATCTTACTTTGTGTGGGGGGGAGTTCACAGGCTGGCCTTAGTTTCCCTAAGGAACTGATACTCTGGGAGTTTGTGCTGAGCTCACAACTGGCTGCACTGCTTTGGAAATTATGCATATTTTTGTAATTAAATTTAGCCTAATATGTGTATTCCCATCGCGTGTTATTTTCTTTTCTGGGTTCCTTTAAAGAGCCTAGCCCTTGACACATTTTTGGAAACATTCATCAACCATTTTGTAATATGTCTCTTGATGTACTTTAATCTATCTGATGATGCCTTATTATTAAATTGATTACTTTTATTTGGCGCATCACAAAAAAAGATATGTCTGTTGGTACTGTGTCTGTTTGTTCCTGGTACCCATATTTTATTATTTATTCATTTAGTTTTGAAGTATAGTCTTCCGCTGTCTCCCATGCTAGCCTTGAACTTTCAGTGGACCCCTGCCTCACTCTCCCAAATTCTGGGGTTACAGGTGTGACTTCCCATGGGAGGCTGTGGTATGGCTTTTCGAGGAAAACAGTATTAGGGAAGGCTGTTCCATTATGGATCTGTAAAAGATAATCGCTTCCCTATTCATTCTGTCATTGCCAGAACTCAATTCATTGTTATTGCATAAATTGAGGTATTTTCTTGCGCTATAAATTATAGTCATTCCCAGCTTCTCAAAGAGCATAACATAACAGCCCTCTTCTGTCTCCTTCTAAAATTATGGGTTCTTGTGTTTAGATGGTGCAGGAGTGTCTTGTTTGAAATTCATCTGATTTGCCCTGATAGTTCTGCAATCTCAGTTCCCACTAGCCGTATATGTGCCTGTCCTGAGGATTAGGACATAGGTAACTCTGGTGCAACGTTGTTATGTCTATGTTCTTGTTTTGTTTTGTTTTTTCGAGACAGGGTTTCTCTGCCCTGGCTGTCCTGGACTCACTTTATAGATGAGGCTGGCCTCAAACTCACAATGATCCGCCTGCCTCTGCCTCTCTGAGTGCTGGGGTTACAGGCGTGTACCACCACACCCGGCTTTATGTTCTTTTTTTTTTTTTTAATAATTATTTCTTACTGATTTTTCCCTGATAAATTAAACTTGTACCATGCATGATGGTTTTTACATGAAACTCCTCTAACAAGAAACAGATGCTGAAGGATCATGAGGTTGAGCTAAGGCTAGGCTACAAATGACACTATCTCAAAAGAGCAAATACTGGGCCAGTGAAATGACTCTTTAAGTGAGAGTGCCCTGACCCCCACATTCCCCCATGCACATGCCTGTGCGCACATGCACACGCACACGCACCCACACACATGCATACACACATAATAACTATATAAATAAAACGTAGGTATAAAATATGTTTTAGTATATAATGTTGTTAGGAAAGAGCAAACGAAACTTATTCTAAGTACTACCATTTCGTTTTCAGACTTTATTTAATTATAGGGAGAAGCTATGTCAAAATATGATTGGACAATTCTGCAGCCCATCCTGCGCCCCTTGCTCTATGGTTTCATCCTTTAAATATACTGTACAACATTCCTTCAGGGCCGTAGTTCAGCTCCTGAATCTGTCCTGCGATCCTGGTCAATCATTTGCAGCTTGATTACAATACATTTTTGTTATCTGCTTTGACCTGGCATTTGAGTTATGTTGGATTTGTGTTGGCTTTAAGTGGACCCGAGAACTAACACCCTCTCTCTCTCTCTCTCTCTCTCTCTCTCTCTCTCTCTCTCTCTGTGTGTGTGTGTGTGTGTGTGTGTGTGTGTGTGCAGCTCAGTTGATAGTTTGCCTACTTTATATGTACAAGGTCCTGAGTTTGAGCCTACATAAATTGGGCATGGTAAGCCCATGCACTTGGAGAACCACTGAGAGTTCACTGCAAGCTTCAGCTACATAGTGGATTTGAGACTAACCTGGGCCACAAGATGCCACCTGTCTCAATAAAACTATCTCTAGCAGCACAGTAGCCTACCCTGCAAGGCCCTTTGTTAGATTTCCAATCCTACAAATTAAAAAATAAAAATATCTTCACATTCACGAGACAAACTACAGAAAATCAGGGTGTGTGGCGATTATATTTTGGAGTGTGGGTGGAGACTATGACCTATAACTTACCAATAAAATCTGGGAAAAGTGATAAGGACATCCCTATGACTATATTGTTTTGTAAACTGACTCACAATTTCTCCTGTTGGCCACAAAGAATCAAGTTGTATTGTTGGAATCTGAATCTGCACAGGGCAACATTTCACAGCATTGCAAGGCAGTATTTTAATAAGTATAACTTTCCTGACATTTGACTCTCCTTTGCTATAATAGCTTCTGGTGCAGTACTCATTGAGTATTCGGCTTTATATTGTTTCCAAATATTTAGGGCATTCCTACTGATGCTGCAAAACTACCAGCTCTGCAGTCAGGGCACCAATGTTTCTCTTGCTAAGAGAAACATGGAGAAGGAAAACATGTTCACAGTATCTAATTCCTCTGGCAGCCAAAGCTGAGTTTCCAAGAAAGAATACCTAAGGAACAAGATCAAGGATTTGCAGGGAAGGGTTTGTTGATAAACAATTTGCATAACTGGGACCTCCTACTTACAATCAGTTGGTAACCAGATTCCCTCCACATTTCTTAGACTCCTTCCCAGCACTCAGGACTCCCCTGGGTGGTTCTCCTTGGGTAATCTCAGCCATGCCTCTCAAATCAAGATCAAATCTCCTCCAAAGCTTTTGGCCTGCCTCTGTGATTTCACCACCACTTCTAATCCCAGCAGACCACCAGTGTCGGAGTTTCTTCCCTGGTTTTCCGCCTACTGAGGGCTTAAGCACCCCGCCATGCAGAAGCACTTCCCTGGAGCCTCCTATGCTGATGTCTGTCAAGGCCAGCAAAGTACTACACTCAAGTCCAGTGGAGTGAGCACCAAGTAATGAATGATGGAGTACAGTTGATGAAAGCCCTCTTAGCCCCTACCCATTAGGCATCCAGGCATAGGCGGAACCCTATCCGGTTTCTCTGAGCTGTTTGACTGCCACATGGACAGGCTCCCAGAATTCATGGTGCAGAAGGGCTCCAAATGTTCTTGAACAGCACAGTCTTCGATAGCTGTTTCTCAGCACAGGCCTCGAGGACAGGGCCCTGCAGTGGGTGATCCTCTACATTACAAAGGCTAGTCCCAGCTCAGTGATTGCAGTAGCCTCCTGGCTGAGATGAAGTAGGTGTTTGGATGGAAGAGAGACGAGGACTTCCAAGCCTCCAGTTCCCTAGGCCTGGTGGAGGGGCTCCAGGAGGGTGGGCTGCACCAATTGTCATAGGTGCCTTTCCATCACACCTCCACCACTGCTGGAGTCACCTCCTGTGTACTTGTCTCCTGTGTCTTTCTCACCTCTCTGTTCCAGGAATAGCTCTCCAGGCCTCTGCTGCTTTGGCCTCTGGGCCTAGCTGTGGAAGGCTCCACATCTCCAGGGCTACTAGCCTAGCCATTCCTGTGCACATTTGAATTATATCCCAGATCCCAGCAGGACGCTGATGTCCTACTATACACTGGACCGACCTCCCACCACCTGCTGCTGCCCACTGCCTCCTGTGTACATCTTCTGACAGACTGCCCTGCCCCCGCTGCTTACACCTACTGCACACAGACTGACTACAGCTCTTAAGGATGTGGATTCACCTTAGAGGTTCCCAGGCTGACCACGGTTCATGTGGCTCCTCCTCCCCTGAAGGGGCCACCCAAACTGTCTGTTCAGTGGGACCCATTTCCTACCACTCCCAGAGACCTCTTGTCACTTTTCACCTCCAGTGTATCAGTGAGTTTTCCTGAGAAGCCAGTTTTCATCTGATTTTGCAGCTGGCTCTCTGGTTGGTGCCTTTGTTCACCACAGTAACCCCTGTGTTTTTTCTAGCTCCTCTACACTACACGTGCAAAAGCCTTTCCCTTCCTTTCAGTAAATGTCAGGCACTATTACAAGTTAATTCTTGATGAGCATGACACTGTTCCTTCGGAGTCCTTTAAATAGGGTCCCTTTGTTGGCAATTGGCCTGCCTTGCAGTGGGTGGCTGTATTGACTCTTGCACTTTGCGGTGACTTTGGGATGGAGACTTTACTGGCAACCATGCAGTCCCTTATTGTGATTTTTTTTTTTTTACAATCAATTCATTCCACATTCTGTTGTTGTTTTGAGACAGGGTTTCTCTGAGCCCTGGCAGTCCTGGAACTTTCTCTGTAGACCAGGCTGGCCTTGAACTCAGAGATCTGCCTGCCTCTGCCTCCCTCCCGAATGCCGGGAGTGCTGTGTGACTACTGCTCTGCTTGTTTCACAATCTTAAGGAAATGAATTTTATCTGCTGTTTCCGTGTCCTGAAGATGTCCGGAGCCATATTTTATGACTGTGACTCAGTGAATACAAAGGCAGCCTTCTGCTAGCCTTAGAGTCGCCAAAACCTGCTGGGAGGGTCCTTTGTGTTAGGATAATCCTCTGTGCTGCTGGGGAAGCTGCTACACTGAATGTGTGAATTACCTACTGGCCAGAAAAGACAAAGGAACTTGGGCAGAGTCTCCTGTGACAGGAGAGCTTAGCAGGAGAATGCTTCCTTTACAGCCTGCCCTGAAGGCAAGGTGGGTTGGAGTGTGCAGGCAAGTGTCAACTCTCTCTATAAACCTTGCATTGTGCTTTAATAAACAAAGGCCTCTATTGGAGATCCACAACCCGGCCTTCCTGTCTCCGTGTTCTCTGTTCTTCCCCCATCTGCACTCCTTTTTTCAGGGGAACCCTGGTTTTAAATTGTCCCTCAGGACAGGACATGAAGAGAGATGGGAAAGTTTCTTAATAAATAGTTAATTTCTAAAAGCTACTTCTTAAATGGATAAATTTCCACATATTTGTTGAACATCAAAGTTTTATTTCAACAGCTAACTAAGGAACAGAGTTTGCAGATGTGCTTGAGAAAAGCATCATAAGTTAATGTGGAATGGTGAATATAGAAACATTTATTAATTTAATTTCATGGATAGTAGATTACCTAAGGCAGAATCTTTCCCTCAAGGCTGAATGAAAGTCATTACTTCTTACTATTTCTCTAGAAGCTAACTTTTTAAGTGTACAGTGCTGAAAAAAAACTCCATTTATTAACTGTTATTAATCAAATTTTAGTATTCTAACAGTTCCATTGTATACATGTGTCATATTTCTAACAAAAACAATGTATGAACACACCAAAATGAAAGCTATAACTTTGTACACTAATTTTAAAACATACTAATAAATATATATCTCAGCATCCTTAAATGTTCCTCTGATGGGTTTCTAAGACAGCACTGTGCTGTAATAGTTAAAAGCACTTGGACCCTGTTGTACTGGATAGAGGTTAGGCAATGTATGTCCCTAATTCCAGCATTTGTTCCTCTGAGACAAAGGGATCTGAGTTAATTGCCAGCCTTGGGTCCTAGTGAGTTGTATCCTGGCCTGAACTGCATGGTGAGACCTTTTCCTCAAAAGAAATAAAAAGAGTCATGTATTCAATCAGCATTGCTTCCTTTGTAATTTGGATGAGTTTTTCCAGCCCATAAGACATAGGAAAAGGCTTGGTTCATTGATGGATTATCTTGGATAGAAAGGAGAAATGGGTTGTGATTGTACTATACTGTGGTACAATCTGTAGTAACTATTGAGAATTTCCAGGCCCAACCCTTAACTTCAATGTCTTCTGCTACAAAGAGGTGAGATCTGTTAGGGTCCAGGGGAAGCTGTGCAAATGACTCAGACACCAATCAGACATGGACACAGAGTGGACTTGGGAGCCAAACTGTGACATTGAGTGTTTCTCAGCTTATAAAGGCAAAAAATCACAATTAGTTCATATAGGAGGGTAGATGGTGGAACAGGTTGGTCAGCTTTGACTCAAGTTCTAGCTGACATTGAAATTGTGCCGGGCAGCTGAGACCAGCTGTGCTTATGGTTGGGGAATTTCTGGGAACAGCAGGCCATAAAGTGTCTCATTGAACATAAACATGGTTTATGGTCAACCTGACCTTGTACACAGATTCTTTTATGTCAAGGATGAACTGAGATGATGAGGCTGGTGGGCTTGAAACAAAAATGGCTATAGTTATGCCAAAGGGAGCAGGCCTCAGCAAGATCCTTCTTTGGCTTCCTACTTTGCCTTGGTTGTCAATCACGCTTAGTCTTTCACTGTGCCTATGAAGTGTCAATAGCCTCTGGTAACAACCAACCACTTGTCTAATCTTTATAACTGTGCAAACTTGAAATATTTTACCTCCTAAAAAACTTGCTTCTCCTGATATTCTGTTTTGGTTTACCATCAGTGAGAATTTTAACAATTGCACCACAACTTGTTTTATCACTTCCTTAACAACTTAGTGATGTGCTTTTCACTTCTTGTCACCAGGCAGTTTAAGATCCAAATTCCTTTCTCATAATCTGCTTCTTGAGGCTACTACTAGCGCCAAGTGTTAAACACCGTTCCCTTAGAAACAGGCTGTCACTAACAACATATGTATTGAGTAACCAAAGTAAGATTGAACAGAGGGAAAATATGAAGAAACACGCACTTGCAATTCAGGCTTCCCTAGCCTCATGGGGCTGTTTAATGCTGGCATGCCCATTCCAAATATTCTGAATTGATGAACGCCACTTTTATACTTCTAAACTAACTAGTTATTGCTTTTATCTGGACAATAGTATATCCTGCTACAGCTAGCAATTTTACTATGACTTTTTGAGCAGCTGGCACACCCATATGAGGGGCTTTGTATGTCAGTCCTAAAGGTGGAAACTGGGAAGTACAGCATAGTACACCCTTTACCCATAAATAGGTGAGAATCAACACCATAAAGTAGGGTTCAGCACTTAGAAAAAACAAGAATTTTAGGTTTGTGCCTATAATTTCAGCATTTAGGAGGTTAAGGCAGGAGAATTGCTGTTAATTTGGGGCACACTTGGCCTAACATGGTGAGTTCCAGGCCATCAAGTAGTGCAGTGTGAGAACAAGCAAACAATGGAATAAGAGAGATCCATGTTCTAATTGCAGAGAGATTTTCAGATATTTGTTAAGAAAGATAATATTGGCTGGGTGTGGTAGCACACACCTTTAATCCCAGTACTTGGGAAACAGAAACATGTCAATCTTTGTGAGTTCAAGTTTAGCCTGGTCTACAAAGTGAGTCCAGGACAGGCAAGGCTACACAGAGAAACCCTGTCTTGAAAAACCAAAAAGAAAAAGAGAGAGGGGCAGGGGAAGGGAGAGGAAAAAAAAGAAAGATAATATGCACAACACTGAAGCTGCATAACCATTTTTGTTAAATATATATTAAGGTCCCTCCAAAGGCATGCACAAGCATACACATGCGCGCGCGCGCGCGCGCGCGCACACACACACACACACACACACACACACACACACACACACACCTTTCATCAATAATTTTATTTATTAAATTTTTCCATTAATTTATTTAATCACTTTACAGCCTAATTGCAATGCCCTCTCTCCTCTCTTCCTCGTCCCACCCTCACATTCCCTTCCTTCATCCCCCCCCTCCCATCAAAGAAGGGAGGCCCTCCACCAAAGATACCAACCTACAGCAGGACTAGGCACATCCTCTCCCATTAAGGCCAGACAAGGTAGTCCAGCTAGAGGAAAGGGATTCAAAGGCAGGCAACAGAGTCAGAGACAGCCTCTTCTCCAATTGTTAGGGAACCTGCATGATGACCAGGTTGCACTTCTGCTAAATATGTGTAGGGGGCCTATGTCCAGCCCATGCATGCATGCTCTTTGGTTGGTAGTTCAGCCTTTGTGAGCCCAATTTATTAATTAAAAAAAAGAACTAAAAAAATGCATCATGAAATTTGCAGGCAAATGGATCAAACTAGAAAAAAAGAAAAGAAAAAAAAAATTCTGAGTTCATATTGGTTTTTAAAGTAAAGAAAAATTTTGCTACCATCCACAGACCCGGAAAGACAAATCAAGAAAGGATGCATGGCTCTCTCTAGGAAGAAGAAATAAAAAAGAATTTTCAGGACTTGGCTCACATGAGGATGGGAACAGGGCAAATCAGAATCAGGCAATGTGGTGGAGGGAGAGGGAGGGGAGGCAGAGAGGGAGGGAGGGAGGAAGCAAGAGGGGGAGAGAGAAAGTAAAACTTTTTAAGATAAAAAATAAAAATGTAAAGGTATAGACTCTCCTTTGAATTGGCTGCTCCGAGGTTAGCACACACACTTAATACATGAAGCTTGTCAGTTTGAGATTAGAGGGACATAACTGTTACAAAGCCAGACTCTGAAAAGACCAGGTATAGGTGAGAAAGTGGTAGCCCCTGTTAAAAGCAAGAGTGTAAATTAAACCATGTTGCCAAATGACTGCATACTGTCTTTGGCCTATGCATTAGTTAGTTTTTTATTGCTCTGAGAGAAAACCATGACCAGGGAAACTTAGAGAAGGAAGGGCTAGTCTTGGGTTCAAGGTTCCAGAGGGATAAGGGTCCGTCAGCAATCATAACGTCGAGAAGCATGGCAGCAACAACACAGAGAACTCACATCTCCAGCCACATGCAGGAAGCATGGAGCACACTCAAAACGGGGCAAGGCTTTAAGCTCTCAAAGCCCACCCTCAGTAAGACAGAACCCCCAAAAGTTCCAAGACTCCAAAGCCTCCCCAGGAGGGATCACACCCTGGGGATCCAGTATTGAAGTGTCAGAGACCAGGGAGCCATTTACCATTTGAACTAAAAGACTGTGGATTTCTGCAGGTGCTAATTCTGATCAAAAGTCCAGTGCCCTTGATATAGTAAGCAGGAGAAGTGGAATTCCAGTAGGAGTAGGCTGGCCCAGCTATAGGAGAGAAAAGCAGGACAGAGAAGAAAGCTCGCAATAGGATGGTGTCAACCAGGATTGTACTGAGGATCGCTTTGGCACAAGCCGGTACTGAGTCTCTGGAGATGCTATGGGTTCCACTGCAGAGTTGTAGGAATCAGAAGCCCAGGAGATGGGGTTTCAAAATTACATGTATACCCCGGTGATTAGCCAACAATGGCTGCTGTCCAGAGGACTTGGATTCCCAGACACTCACAGTTCGAGATTCCACACAAGGTTCTACGATACTGTGGAGAAGTGACACAGCGTTCGGCTACTCAGAGACAAAAAGCACACAGAGGTAGATGAGCACAGAAAATGACCAAGAGAGTTCATGAGGGGAACTGGGAACCTTGCCAACTCCCCAGCAGCAGTGAAGTCCTGGCTCTCTGGAGAGAACCTACAACCACCACGTGATTAGACCAGGCAGAACTCTAACTGAAAACACTGTAAAAGTGTGTGTTTTTATACTCACAGAGAAGTGGAGACCTCACCTCTCTTCGGGGAGACTTCTCTTTGCAGCAAGCAGAGACCATTGTGACAAACCCCACAACTGAAGAAAATGCAGAGTTGTGGAGCCCTGTCCCAGCAGTTACATCTACAACATAACTTTAGCACCTAAGGCTCGGGGGGCGGGTGGGGGGATCATTACTGAGGAAGGGCAGAAGGACTGCAGGATTCAGAGGAAAGGGAGTCGGCTGTGAGAGGCTGAGACTCTCGGAAATGTCAGAAGCTGCATGCCCACAGAGTCCCAACAGTCCCTAAACATGATTAGAACCAGGAGGATACCAATAGCCATGATGGTGTGCTGGTGGGGGTGGGGGGGGGGGAACGACTCTTGCTGTATGAGCCATAGACAAAGAACTGCAGGTCACAAAGTAATGGTGGGAGCAGGAGAGGTGGCCTTCTCCAGGGAAGAGCACGCCAACTGTTACCTGCAAGGATCATATGTGTTGGTGGTTCACTCCCAGTGTCTGATAACGCATTGTCTTCACATTAAGGAAAGAAAGAAGGCATTTCCTTTTTGAAACCATTTAACAAAGAGCCAGTCTAGGTTTCAATCTCAACTTCCTCCTCCCTGTGTCTTCTGTCCTGTTCTCTGTCTATTGTTTGGGTCTGACTCTGTGCCTGCCCAAAGGCTGTCCTGTGGATCCATTTGTGTCCGGGTCTGAGTCCCTGTCACTATGTGTGTCTGTACCCTCAAATGGGATTTGATCTATATTTTTTTCACAGTTTTTTTGTTGCTGTTTTGAGGTAGGGTCTCACTAGGTAAGCCTGGCTGTGCCAGAACTCACTCCATAGACCAGGCTGGCTTGGAACTCACAGACATCTGCCTGGTTCACCTCTTTAGTGCTGGGATTAAAGGAATGCATTTTTTTCACTCTGCCTGTATCATAAGGTATAGGGGTAAGTGCATCACATAAGGAAGGAATGAGACACTCTCTAGAAATCTCAACTAGAGGTTCTCAAGGGATTAAGTCTCTGCCTCCAATCAGAGTACTGCATCTCCACAGTTACCTTGCCCCTAATGCTCAGCCCTGAAAACATGCATATAAGTATCATTATACAGACCGAGAAGGTTGTATTTATGTATTTATAGGTGTGTGTGTGTGTATATATGTGTGTGTGTGTGTGTGTGTGTGTGTGGGTGTACCAAAGTGAAAGGGGCCATGATTTCCATGAGACCAAGGGTGGATACATGGGAGGAGACGGGGAGGAAAGGGGAGGAGGAAAATGGTGTAATTATAATCTCAAAATAGTTAAAAAATGGTAACAAGTTCTGAGAGGCTGAAGACAGAATACTGCTTATGCCTTTTGCCTGTGTGGAGAAGTTTTAGTTTTAGAATATGACAGCTAGGCTTGTCCCCTCTAGCCCTGTGCACAACAATCAACAGCACTAATGACATGTCTGTTCAACTCACCTACAGTATAGCCTCTTGTCTGCAAATATGTATTTCTCTGTCCATTCTCGTATGAAGGAAACAGCAGAAATATGGCTGTCAACTTAGGTTGACCATGAAACAAGATCAAGCACATGAGTCGTGGCTGAGATATGCTTCTCCAAATTGTGATCTCAATACACATTACGAAATTGAGTGTGCTGCTCCCGGCACTTGGGAGGCCGAGGCAAGCAGAACGTTTGCCAGTTCAAGGACAGTCTAGGCCACATTGTGAGTTTAAACTCAGCCTTGGACATAAAAAGAAATCCCGCCTCAAAGAAAGGAAATAAAATAAGACATCATTTTTATTAATTGTTGAGAATGGGGTTTGCTACGTAGCCAAGTGTATTAGTCACAGCTCTCTGTAGGCACAGAATTCATACAATGAATGTAGCTATACCTGTCTGTCTGTCTGTCTGTCTATCTCTCTATCTGTCTATTCATGCATCTATCCATCTACCTGCCTACCTACCTACTACATGTCTATGTATGAATGGAATTTACTACTGCGGATCACATGCTGTGCCCTGGCTAGTCCAACAATGGCTAATTCCCAATAGAAATTCCAAGGACCCAGAAGGCAGTGGTAACCTATGCCTGTAATCCCAGCACTCAGGAGGCAGAGGCAGGCAGATCTCTGTGAGTTCAAGGCCACCCTTGCTTACAAGGTGAGTTCCAGGACAGTGTGAGCCACACACAGAGAGAAACCGTGTCTGTAAACAAAAAACAAAGAAACACCAAGGCCCAGAAACTCCAATCCAACAGATTCGTCTAGGGGGCTGGGTTTCTCAAGTGGTCTCCAGTGTATATTGAAATGCAGACAGAGCAGGCTCAGGTACCACTGAAGGAATACACTCACAAACAAGGACCAGGACAAGGCAGAGAGCAAAAGCACCCCCTTTTTCATGTCCTTTTAAGTAGGCTGCCATCAGAAGGTGGGTCACACAGCTTAATGGAAGAAAGTGCGACACAGGACCTGATCTCAGAAGGTCCAAATTTAGGGAGGGTCTTCCCACCGCCATGACCTAATCAAGGAAAATCCCTCGACAGAGGGTCCACTTGCTTGGTCCTTACTGGACTTGAGGAGTGGTCAAGTCCACAAGCAAGATTAACTGCCACACCAAGACTGGTCTAAAGTCATTGTGTCACCCAGGCTGGTGGCAAACATACCTTCCTCCTGCCTCCACGTACCAAGGTGTGAGGCTAATGGCTTTCCCCACTGTGCATGGCTGCATCACTTTCAGGTGTGATAGAGTTAAACGTTGTGCCAAGTATGGAGGTGCATATCTGTAGCCCCATCGACTGAGGAAGCTGAGGCAGGGGGAATGCTGGAGCCAAGAAATTTGACAGCATCCTGAGCAACATAGCAAACCGCAGCGTTCCCCAAAGAGAGATGCTCTATCTAGTCTTGCTGTAATGGCCAAGGTGAGCTTCCTCTTACAGCTCCAGCAGCGAGCATTTCCTTCACCACTCTTTTTTATGGTTGTCCTCATCACTGTTGTTGGTGGGGGTTTGGTTTGGGTTGTTTGTTTGTTTGTTTTGAGACAGGTTTTCTCTGTGTCACCTTGGATGCCTTGGACTAGTTTTCTAGACCAGGCTGGCCTCCAACTCACAGCGATCCTCCTGCCTCTGCCTCCCGAATGCTGGGATTAAAGGTCCTGAGCCACCACTGCCTGGCCTTTTATAACATTCTTAAAGCCTTAACTGATTGTATTACTCCATGTGGCTTATAGGCCATCAGGCTTGCCTAAAAGGGCATTGCTTGCTGAAGCACCATACTGACCCGTTTTCCTCCTTCTTTATAAACAGCAGGTGCCAGAAGAGCACTCTTGGATTCCAATTATTTTCTTTGTTTTCCTCCCACTGTATAAGACATGACGCAATGGAGCTAAGGCTAGCCTCAAATGTTCTATGTAGAGAAGCTGATCTACTCTTTTTGTTTACTTTTTTCAAGAAAGGCTCACACTCTGTCGCCCTGACTGTCCTGGAACTCCATACATGGGCCAGGCTGGCTTCAAACTCACAGAGATCTGCCTGCCTCTTCTTTCCAAGGGCTGGTGTTGCAGGTATGTGCCACTGGGCCTGGGGTCCTTTCCCCCTTGCCCAGGGTTTTTCTGTGTAGCCCAGATGCCCTGGAAACTTGCTCAGTAGTTCAGGCTGGCCTGGACCTCCTTAAGTACTGTGATTAAAGCCTGTTGCCCTTTGAATTCTTTTAGTTTTTCATTAATTTATGTGTTTAATCATTTTACAGCCTAATTCCAGCCCTATTTCTCCTCTCCTCCCAGTCCAGCTCCTACACTCCCCTCCCTTCATCACTGCTCCCCTTTGCTTCTGAGAAGGAAAAGGTCCCCCAAGGGTACCAACCCACCCTGGCACATCAAGCCTCAGCAGGGCTAAGTGCATCCTCCCCCACTGAGGCCAGACAAGGCTGCCCAGCTATGGGTAAGGGGCCCAAAGGCAGGCAACAGAGTCAGATGCGGCATCCACTCTGTTCGTAAGGAAACCCACATGAAGAACAAAGCTGCCGGGTGTGGTGGCGCACGCCTTTAATCCCAGCACTCGGGAGGCAGAGGCACGTGGATCGCTGTGAGTTCGAGGCCAGCCTGGTCTACAAAGTGAGTCCAGGATGGCCAAGGCTACACAGAGAAACCCTGTCACGAAAAACCAAATAAATAAATAAATAAATAAATTTAAAAAAAAAAAAAGAAGAAGAAGAAGAAGAACAAAGCTGCACATCCACTGTACCTGTGTAGTGGTCCATTGTAGCAAGAGCAATCCACAGAGTCAGTGCAATTATGGTCAAATTCCCCCCACAATTCTTTACAGACATTGAAAGAGCAATTCTCAACTTCACATGGAAGAAAAAAAACCATCCAGGAGAGGTAAGACAACCCTGTACAATAAAAGAACTTCTGGAGGCAGCACCACCTCTGATTTCAAGCTGCACTACAGAGCAAAAGTAATAAACGCCACATGGTATTGGCATGAAAAGAGACAGGTTGATCAATGGCATTGAATCCCAAGCCCAGAAATAAAGCCTCACAGCTAGGGACACTTGAAGTTTGACAAAGAAGTCCTTTGAACTCTTGATCCTCCTGTCTCCCTCTCACAATTGCTGACTTGGGCCATGATGGTGCCATCTCTCTCTCCCTCTCTTCCTCTCTCCTCTTCCTTTTCTCTCTCTCTAGTTCTCCCCTCCTCCCTCTCCCTACACAATGCTTCCCCCAACTTGTCTGTAGGCATGTGTGTGAATACAAGCTTGTTTGCACAACAGTGCTCACATGGAGGTCATTGGGCAACTTTGGGTGTTGAGGCAGGCTCTGGGTGTAGTTTTTCCACACTGTAGACCAGGCTATCCCGTTTGTGAGCTTCAGGGCGTTCTTCTGTTGTTGCCCCTCATTTTCTACAGGAACTCCGGACTGAATGCACTTGTGCCAAATATCTGGGTTTCCATTGCTTCTGGAGTGTCAACCTCACGCCCTCGTACTCCCACAGCAAGTGCTTTTACACACTAGACCACCTCCCAGGCCCAGGGCTGGCCTTTCTTCAACTGGCATCCTCAATATGCATCCCAGGCTGGCCTCAAATCAGCCATTCTCCTGCCTCAAGCTCCAGAGTTCTGGGAATACACGAGTGGACCACCAGAGCTGGGCTCCTCTGGTGCTTCCCTATGTACTCCAAGCCCATGGATTGGGGAATCAGATTGGGGTGAGAAGTAGAACCAGCAACGTTCCCCTTGCTGCAGCAGAACTGGGAAGACAAGGAGACACAAAACACTTCCCCCAAAGCCTTCTCTGTTTGGAGACAGAAATGAGGTACACCCCAAACCAGAAGGACACTTTATTCTTGGAAATAAGAATCTGCTAGGAACATTTTATCTTCTCTCAGATGAAAGCCAGTATGGTGGATTATAGCTATACTGCCAGCACTGGTGAGACCTGAGGCCAGTGGATTGCTAGGGGTTTGAGGCCAGGGTGGACTACATAACGGGTATCTATCTGGCCAGTCAGGGTTTCCCAGCAAGACCCTACCCCGGAAACCAAACAAACAAATAATCAAAACAAAACCAGATTCTTCAGGGTAAAAACAGAGACTTTAAAAAATTAAATGAAGCAAGTAAAACGTGTGTGTCCCTTTCCATTGTCCATGAGAATGCAATCTTGAAAACCATCTTTCCTGGCAGGGAAACTGACAGGGTCATGCAGGTAAGGGCTACCCTGCCCTTTATTTCAGACTGCAGCTTCAGGGCTCTGTCTTAAGAATGCCTTTTTTGGATCTGGTGAGGTGGCCAGGGAGATGAGGGCAGGAGCAGGGCCCCACAGCACGCTCTCATTCCCTGGAAGGTACTTGGTGGAAGGGAGAACTGACTGCCCCGCATGTGCGCCCACCCCCCCCCCCCGCCATGTGCAGTGTGCACACCACACTCAAACAACTGAAGACAGAGAAATGCAGGAAGGAACATTTGAACTACTTTTCAAAGTACGTAAAGTAAGGTTGTCCTCATCCATGCCTTGTGCATTTTTCTGTTTTTGCCTTGTTATTGCTTTGCCTGCATGTGAAGAGGCATGTGCACATGCCTCAGCCCACCTGTGGATTTCCAAGGACACCTGGCAGGGGTCAATTCCCTGACTATTGTCCTTCCTGTTCCTGGTCCCAAATGATTAACTTTGAGTTTAACCTCATACTTGCTCAGTACAGTTTGCTGTAGTAGGTGGGCTCTGAGAGGCCCACACTGGGGAGCAAGCCTGTGCCTCAGCAGCCATAGAAGCACCAGACCACAGCCCTGCGGGGTCTCCTGGAGAGAGGGTCTTTGCATAGCAACCTTCCCACTCAGCCAGCTTCTTTATCTTCCTCCAGGCTCCTGGGGAAAAGCAGATGGTGCACTTGTAAATGAAAGCCCTGGCTTACACTCCCTCTGCCCTGAGGCTCACTGTAGGCACAGAGGTGGTTTTAAAGGCACCTGGGATTGAAGGCAGGGTTAAGCACTTCCACAGTGCCTTCCTAGGAGTCTCCAGAGGAACAGGGCCTGGACACACTAAACCATGCCAGGCTGCCTTGCCCTACTACTTCCACTTTTGGAGTCTGGAGAGTCCCCAAAGTTGCCTGACATTTATGGTGATTATATGTTCCAGGTCACTCTTGGCCTTAACCACCCAACCCCCTCCCAAACGTTAATTACATCCCTGCCTCTGACTTCATCTTCCTTCTGGCCAGTCCTTCTGTTTCCCTAAGGTTATGAGATAAGGCTTCTGGGCTAAAGACTGGGTGGCTTACAGGAAATGAGGGCAAAGGAAAAGCAAGTCAAACAACTCAGGAGAGAAGGTTACACTCAGCCTTCATGTGGGTCCCCTGGTGAGGGGGTTAGGGGGACTGTCTCTGACAAGGACTTTGTTCCCAGCTTTTCTATCACTTCCCCCTGGTGGGGCTGCCTTGACAAATCAGCCACAGGGGAAGTGGACAGACTCAGTCCTGATGTGACTTGCTGAGCTGGGCTGGGTGGGAATAGAGAGGCCCCTTTCCTGAGGAAAAAGGGAGGGGGCATGTGGGAGAAGCAGGAAGGGTGGGACTGGGGGAGCGGAAGGATGGGGCTAGGGCCAGGATGTTAAGCTAATAAAATATAAAGATAAGGGAAAAACAGCCATCTTTTGAAACCACTGGCTTGGATTCCCAGCAGCCAGGGGATAGCTACCAAGCCTCTGAAAGCTCAATGCTGTCCTCTGACACACAGGGCAGTGCATGCAGGAGGCCATACAGACAGCCAGGGAGGCAAACCACTTATACCCATAAAATAAAAAGGAATACAGTCTCAGAGAGAGGGGTGGGGGTGGGGGTGGGGGTTGGGGGGAGGATGTTGTTCAGGAGGGAGTGTGTCTGTGTCTGAGTGGCAAGGGAAAGAAAGTCCTCATGGTAAAATACACTTTATTTCATGGGCTGTAGGCCCAGCTCAGCTGGTAAGAGCACTGGCAGCTCTCCCACAGGAGCCAACTTCCTTCTCAGCTCCCACAGGATACATCCCAGGGCTTGTAACTGTTTCCACAGAGTCCACCCTCCTCTTCTGGCCAAAACGGGTGTTGCATGCACGTGGTACACAGACATCCATGCAAAGAAAACACTCCCACACCTTTTAAAAGACACCTCTTCTTGGCTCCATGTTTATGCAACCGTGCCCCCCATCACTGGTGGCCCCTCTGCAGGCTCCCTGCCAAAGGTAGGAAGACTTTGGACGAAAGGACCAACTTAGACTCTGTGGCTGGATCATTCAGTCAGAAGAAAGGACACTGCAGACAGAGCACTGCTGCTGAAGAGGGCAGGGGGTAAAGGACACTGCCCAAAGGGTGGCCAGCAGCCTCTTAGCTGGCCCACTCACCTCTACAGACACAGGGGCATCCAGGCAGATGACAGGGAATATGGCAGACTCAGTTCAAGAGGCTTCCAGAGACTTCTCTAATCTTCTCAGGGGATCTACTTAAATCTAAAAAGTGTCTTCCACACATTTATCCCTCACACTTCTACAACTAGTTGAGTGCTGGTGCTTTCTGCTGGTTTGTGTTTTGGTTGTGTTTTTCTGAAACTGGGTCTCTCTGTGTCGCCCTGGCTATCCTGGACTCACTTTGTAGACCCAATGGGCTCCAAAGTCACAGAGACATGTGTGCCTCTGCCTCTGGAGTGCTGAGATTAAAGGCGTGCCCCACCATGCCCAGCTGAATGCAGGCCCTTTTAACCTGAAAACTGAGGCTTCGCTTTCTTTTTCTATGTTGCTGGTGATTAAACCCAGGTAGTCATATGTACAAATTTTCTCTGCTGTGATATATCTACAAGTTGGCTTTCTTTGCAAAGAAATGTTAAGAGTACAGCGTAGCTTGGACCCTGTTTCCTAAAACAATTGCGATTCTCCCTTGGCTCCCCTGTCCTGTGGACACTTCAAGTTCTAAGTTACCAGTGGTACTGTCTGTGAGATGAAAATAAATGACATATCATAATACGGGCTCCACAGGCCTATGGGCCTCTGCATGTGAGGACGGCAAAGGGTTTGCTCTTCGAACAAAGAAGAGGGACACACATAAAGAAATACGCTATTGTTTTGCCCATTCAGCAAGCTGTTCAGCAGAAAACGTCAAGCATGCTGGAAGCAGCAGCTTGAGTTTTTGTACTGAACACCGAGTCAGCGATGATCTGGGTGTACTGAGATCCTTAGCTCTTCCTAGTCCTAGGAGAGTTAGTAGGCACATTTTAACTTAATAATAGCTTTAAGGAATCAGCAGGGAGCTAGGTGCTGAGGAGCAGGCCAGTAATCCCAGCACTCAGGGAGGCAGAGGCAGGAGGATCACTGTGCATTCTAGACCAGTCTGGTCCACAGAGTGAGTCATGGATATCCAAGGCAACACAGAGAAACCTCTTCTCAGGAAAAAAAAAAAAAAAAAAAAAAAAGAAAGAATTAGGAGGGAAATATGAACAGTTTGTTTCTCTGCCCACTGCAGGAAAAGGCCTTGTGTTACCCCTGAGGTTATCAATAAGGACATTTTAGCCTGCCATGGGGAACACTAGATGAAGGTCCATCTCCTGAAGGACATAAGAGTCCACCACGGGGAACTGCCTCTCAGTAAGGCTCCCACCAGAACCAAACACCTGGAATATTTTGGAGGAATGAGCATCAGACCCCCCACAACCCTCCTGACAAGAAATGGACTGTATCTGCAGGCACCTGCAAGGGTGGGCCGGTAAGATGCTATACCAGCTAAGACTCAGTGGATTGTCTTTTAAATAGCATCTGACATTTATTGAAAGTAAGGAAAACGCTTGTGTACAAGTAGACGGGCTGGATAGCACACAGGGGTCACTGTGTTGAACAAAGGCACACACATCAGAGTGATAGCTGGGAATTCTGAAAGAAAGCTGGCTTCTGGAGAGAAGGAGCTGGTCCACAAGGAAGACAAAATGAGAGACAAGAGGTCTCTGGGAGCAGGAGGGAAAGGGTCCCTCTGAAGGTGAATCAATGTCCAGGGCCCTCCAAGGGCAGCTAAGGTCCTCCCAGATGAGTCCAGATCAGTGCAGGGCAGCAGTGGGTCCCCACATGGTGGGTGCAGGGGCCTGCAATGCCATAAGGCCTGTGCGCAGTGGGTGAAGTTTGCCCAGCTGGCAGGAAGCAGTGGGCAGCGTCCAGAGGCCCGTGATCTGTCCTTTGGATGACAGGAGCCCACCTTGCAGCTGGAGACTAGCACAGTGTCCAGATGTGCCCAGGAGGGGCTGAGTTGTCAGCACTGGGGGCACTGTGCTCTCCAGAGCCAGGCCCAGCAGGGACAGCAGCAGGAGCCTGGGGAGCTATTCCTGGAATAAAGGCTAGGAGGACACTGGAGGAGGATCGCTGGAGTGCAAAGGGGCGCATGCTGGATCTCGGGGGGGGGGCGCGGCATTGCGCGTGGGAGGACTCTGGGCAGGAGGGGGCGCAGTGGGAGGGCGCCCTTGGTGGCTACCCTGGCTACAGCAAGGCGAAGGTGCGCCACTGAGGCCCACCCTCCCGGAGCCCCACACCAGGCCCGTGGGGTCGGCGGCCTAGAAGTCCTCCTCCACCCACCCGAACACGCGCTTCATCTCGGCCAGGAAGCCTCTGTAATCGCTGAGCAGGGGGCTGTCCGATTCGATGTAGGGGATCACCCACTGCAGCGCCCGGCCCTTGAGGCGGGTGATGAGGAACGTCACCTTGTTCTCGTCGCAGTTGAAGGTCTTTTCGTCCACGAACATGTAGGAGCCGGTCTGCACGATGAAGTCCGGGAGCAGCTCCGTGTCGCCATCATACAGCTCGGGGAACGGGATGGGGTTCGGCGGACGCCGGTTGCGCCGGTTGGGCCAGGCCATCAAGGCCTTCGTCAACTTCACCCTGCCTTCCATGGCGCTGTGCTCTCTCCGCTGAGCTCGCCGCCGGGTCGCCTGGAGCTTGGCGGGGGTCCGCTGGGCTTTGCGGGGTTCTGCTGAGCAGGGAGCTTGTCAGTTCCAAGGCGTCGCCGGAAGTGCGTGGGGCAGGGGCGGGATTAGAATCTCGGGGCAGCCTGTGGGCGGGGACACAGCCTGGCTGCTTAGGTGCCTCTCTGGGGGCCACAGACCTTGGTGGTCCACAGTGCGCAGGCGTGTCTCTGGGCAGACACAGGCCAGTGCTCCTGGAATGGTTCTGGCCTCCTTGCTCCAAAGCACAGGGAAGGGTTTGCACTCACCTAGGCGCTTATGACAAAGAGTCACAGAGCCTGGGAGGAGACTGGGATCCTGGCATCTTTGGGTGATGGTGCAGCCCAGTGTCACAGCAGAAAAGGCAGGCAATGAGGCTGTTTTCTTGCACTCCTTCGGAGCCCCTTCCTGGCCTGCTGCCAGTTGCTGTGTTTCCCTTCCCAGACCCCAGGCTCTGGACAGCCTTGAGAGCTAGCTCTTACAGAAGCTGTGTGGCAAGGACTAGCTAGCAGTCACTCTGGCTGCAGAGTGGATGCTTTCCAGCACCTAGAATAACCTGCTGTATTAGCCAGCAGACTACTGAGCCGCCCTTTTGGAGAAGGGCGCACTGTGATCAGTCAGTATCAAGGGAGTGACATGTCAAGGGATCTCTATTTGCTGCACCAGGAGACCAAGAGGTGATGCTGTGAGTAGGGCATAAGCAAAGGCTAGCAGGAAGACGCTTACCAAGTAATGCACCAAGCAAGGCAGTGTCTGAAAATAAAAGGGAAGGGAAGGAGTTTTCCCAAAACTGGAGAGAAGGAAGAGTAAACTTGACAGCATGCCTTAGGTAGGGAGCCGGTTGTCAGGCTAAATGCCTACTTAGTATTCATTCCCCAGTCTCCTTGCTTTGAACAGAACATAACGTGTTAAAGCACGGGACTAAGTGAAGACCCAGCCCCTGAAACAACTGAGATGTGGGCTAGGAACAAAGCATGAGCATCCTAAAATCGGAATTTGTTTTTGAATGCTTGAGGTAAGATAATGGGAGAGTAGTCAAACAATTGGAAACAGACCCCTAGCACACTGAAAGAGCATTATTCATCATCGTGGATATGGTAACTTGGCTTACATAAGGACAGCATGGATTTGTGAGTTTACGGAACACCTGCAGAGTTGCAAATAGTAACCCAGCAGCAGTTGCCCCATACCCACCAGGTGACCCTAGGACTCTGCCCTTCCTGTCTGTGTTCCCTCCTTGCCTGATGCCCCTGTGACCCTTCAAATGCAAATGCGGAAGGTCTCCTATGCAGCTGTCTCAGTTGCAGCAGTGCACATGTCCCACAGGGTATAGTCTTCTCAAGCTCACATGCTGTGGCACTGCAAGGCGACCTTCCCCACTCTGGAGTTCCAACACCAGTTGTCTTTGGACTGCTGCTTGGCTGGTCTCTTGCCATCGTGACAATGTCATGTGGTGCTTAGACATGTGCCCAGAGGGGGAGGGGTGCTGCACCAGGAGAAGGGGGGGGGCTGGGGGGGGGTGAGGTGGCTACCTCTGGCTGCATTCAGCTTCTTCTGCCTTTAGACTAGGGAACCCCAGCGAGCTGGCTCTTCTCTGAAGCCCGCAAAGACACAGCAGCTTGCAGGGTGGGTGCTTTGGCAAGCCAGGAGGAGAGTGTGCAGGGCGGCAGAACTGCACTGGCATGCTCACCTCAGATGTTCAGTCTCCAACACTGTGAGGAATCCTTTCTCAGCCAAGCTGTCTGGGCTACATTCTTCTGGCCGCCCAAGCTGACAAAGACACAACTCATGCAGCTCTGGAGCTGGCTGCCAGGCCTCTCCAGTCTGTAACTCCTGCTGTTGTGAATCCCAGGAGGAGCCATTGCAGGCCTGAGGACGAGGTGGCCTCCACACTCAGTTCTGTGGTCTACATATAAAGCTACTGTTCAAGGGCAGAAAAACAACAACAACAACAAAGTAACTCTGTCACTAATTGAACTGAGTCTTAAGAGTGTTGAGGCAGAAAGATATTCACAGAAAGGACAGCTAAGAGGCTTTCCAAATGGACACATGCAGAGAAGGTTTTATAACACAAGAATTGCCACACAGAGCATTGCAGCAGCAATCCCAGTGAGATAACTCAGGGTTTATTACGATGCCGTACCCCTATCCTGATCTCACCCAGTGACACAGAAAGAACTTGAGAGCCTAACTGTTATGTGGGTTGCTTCTAAGGCAGGTTTATTTATTTATTTTTTAATTTGAAAAACCTTAACCATGTAACAGCCAGGATGGGAGCAGGGAAGAGGGGGGCGGGGTCTAGCATCACATCATTTTGATTAGCTAAACACAAGAAGAATCAGTTTTGTTCTTAGCACAATGTTGAGGAGGCTAGACCAAGCATTTTTAGCCTATAGGCTGGTGTTTAGGTTAGGGGAGCTCCTGTGGCATTCCAGCTCTCTAGGAGTAAAAAACAGAGCAGGATGTTGGGGCCTTAACTCTAACAGGCCTCACATTTAGCTTGACCCCAAGCAGAACATGCGCTTACCATCTATTGCTTGATTCTAACCAACAAGCAGTGTACCTTCCCAGTTTCAGGCAGGCAGGACCTGAAAACCTGAAGTTAATTTCCCCCTTATAATCAAAATGGACTTGGGGGCACAATGGCTTCTGAAACGCTAAGAGCTGGCTAACAGAGGAGCTAGTCATGCTAACAACTCAAAGGAGGGGCTGTGGACTTTAAGCAGGTTACAACAAGGGACAGTGCATTCACTAGTAAGAGAAGTCACATAAAGGATGGGTCCAGATGAAACAAACAGTGCTTCGGTAACACAGTTAGTTGACAAAACAGTCTGGTCAGGTGGTGGTGGCAGTCAGAAGCAGGCCGAGCTCTTGGGCTTGAGGCCAGCCTGGTCTACAGAGTGAGTCCCAGGACAGCCAGCCTTTCAAAGAAGCCCGTGGCAGGCAGAGGCAGGCAGGTCTCTGAGTTCAAGGCCACCTCGGTCCACACAGAGAAAGTTTGTTCCAAGACACCAAGAAAAGGAGGGATAATTGGGGCAGAAGAGAGAGGGACAGTGGAAATAGAGAAATTCTCCATTCTTAGGATGGCGGTTGTCACACGCACATGCCTGTCATCCCAGGAACTGGGAGGCAGAGGAAAGTGGATCTCTGGGAGTTCAATGCCAGGGTAGTTTACAGAGCGAGTTCTGAAACTGTCAAGGCTACACAGAGAAAACTTGCCTCAAAAGCAAAAGGGGGGAAAAAAGGAAAGTAAGTAAACTGTCTGTCTGTAAGGAGTATTTACTTTGGAGGAGATTTCACAATGGGCGGTTTGGGACTTTGCATCATTCTGCCTGGAGTACTCAAGCCACACAAGCTCGCTTGTGCCACACAGGCCTCTGTGATACAGTATTTCAAATGCACACAGCAGCTGGATGTTGCATCAGCAAGCATTCCAGTGCTACGACTACATTCTTGCCCTGTTTGTGACTTTTCAGGTCAGTCTCTTTAAATATTGAATTCCCTGGACTGCCCCAAAGCCTTAAGACAAACAGAATACACTGCACTCTGTTTCCTCAGGCCAGGACAGTTTGACAAAGGAAGGGACACATACATTATGAAGGTGGAAAGAGAAAAGCACCAACCTGCAGGCACTTAGTAGCACAATCAATCTGGAAATCCACCAAGAGCACAGGATGGGACTAGAGGGACAGTTTTGTAGCTTAGGTGCCTGCTGTGTCATTGGGAGGACCCACATCTGGTCACTGGAAGCTACATAAAAAATGGGCTGTCCTGGTAATCTTAACTGTGGAAAGGCAGAGACAGCAGGGGGCCTGGGTCCCAGTGAGGGGGACCACCTCATGAATGTGAACAGCTCTGATTGAATGCTGAGAGTGGCACCTCATGCCCCCCCCTCAGTGCTAGCTCAGGAAGTCTCAGCAGTGTACTGACTTAGGGCTGGCAGCCCAGGGATGGAGCCTTCAGGAGCAAAGACTTCCTTCGGGTGGTCCTCCCCCTGACAACCCTCCAGAGGCAGAGTATTTAGCGTTCTAGATTCATGTGATGCCCTTTCAAGTTCCTTAGTTGTATTCCCCAAAGAGTCTTTTCCAGCCTGTATCTTTCCTTCCCCAAACCACACCCCAGGCCCCAGAGCCTGGTTGCCACTCCATGCTCTTTGGTAAAGTATGAATCTCTGTGTTTAAGTTAAAAGGGAGAAAAAGGGTTAAATTTGTTCTGTAGCTTTGTAGACTAGGCTGGCCTCAAACTCAGAGAGATCACCATGCCTCTGCCTCCTCAGTGCTGGGATTAAAAGTGTAGGTCAACACCACCTGCCGTAAGTTTATTTTTGTATTTTAAAAAAAAAGAAAACTAAAAACTTGAAAGCCTCCGAAGTGATGTCACCCTCTGCCTTCCTACAGCCTTTACACCTGGGCAGGCATACACACACACACACACCCATAAACACACAGAACCTACTCGAACAAACACACACACCCTCGCACCACATCCGTACACTAAGTAAAACCATGATACGTAGGGACTGGATCTGTGTTAGTTTAAGGCTCTGGTTTCAAATCCCCATCACTGTACTCTTCCACGGTGAGGAGAGACTATGGCAGTGGTTCATTCGCTCTGTCTGTGCACCAGAGACAAGAGATCTGCTACTGGTCACCTGTCATTCATTCCTGGGAACCACTCCCGTGCTCACGGCCCTTTCGTAGTCTGAAGGGGAAGCTGAAAGGCTTTAATGACCAAGACACACCGTGGGAAAACAAGCTGGAAGTGTTCCTATGGGAATGTCAGAAGTGTTTGCTCCCAGTGAAGGTCTGTAGTTAATCCACCCGGGAGCTAGTAACATAAAGCAAGGAACAGAAATGAAGTTCAAAGGCTCAGGGTGGAGGAACATGCCACTATGTACGCACTAGAACATTCTCTACAAATCAGAGACCCTGGACTGTGCTGCGGTCAAACACAAACATGGCAGCTGCATTGTCTTTGTGTGAGCCCAGCACTTGGGCATCTGAGGCAGGAGCTACTCTGCTAGTTTGGGCTTAGCCTGGTCTCCGTAGCCTGTTCTGGTGCTCCAGAAAAAGACCTCGTTTCCAAAGTTCAGAACACACAAAAAATACAATCGAACAAAAGTCAGTTCATGATGTTTGCACTGAGGCAAAGAAATCAATCTAACTTGGAACATCTGTCTTAGACTGTAAAAACATACAGCAAACAGGAGGTAGGAAAATATACTTATCACAGCAGATAAACACTAAAGGCCTACCAAACAGCCTGCCACAGAAGTGTCACATCTCGGAACCAATGGTCCACAATAAGCCAGGGAGGTCCGTTCTTGTCCACGGTTTAAATGCTGTGTTCCGTGTAATGGGCAGGTGTCATTACGATAAACACACATCTCTCGGGTGTACAAGCGCTTTGATTTTCCTTTCCTTTCCTTTTGCTGGTCAGCTTTCACCTTTCCTTCCTTACCTATTGTTTACTCTTTGCTGAGGTTAATCCACATCTCCAGCACCCAACTGTCTCTAAGAACACCAGCACAGCCAAACTTCAGGTGGCCAAATTGACAGTTGGGCTCCAAATGAGATGACTGAGGCTAACCTCATGCCCTGAGACCCCAGTGGCTCTCCTTTCCTGTTAACTAATCTACTTATTTCATCTACATCCTAGTAGATGTTCACTTCCCTCCTCTCCTCCCAGTCCCTCCCTCTCCCCTCCCCTCCTCTCCCCCAGTCCCTCCCTCTCCCCTCCCCTCCTCTCCCCCAGTCCCTCCCTCTCACCTCCCCTCTCCTTCTCCCATGTCCCACTCCCTCTCTTCTCAGGGAAGGGGAGCTCTCCCATGGGTATCAACCGGCCTTGGCATTTAAGCAGGACTGGACCACCCTCTGGTATAGAGGCCAGGCAAGACCATCCAGTTACGGGAAAGGGATCCCAAGGCAGGCAATACAGTCAGGGGCAGCCCCTGCTCCTGCTGTTAGAGGTCCCACATGAGGACCCAGCTGTGCACCTGTCACCTACGTGTCAGGGCCTAGAACTGTCCCATGCGTGCTGTCCAGTTTGCAGCTCAGTCTCTGTGGCCCCGTGTGGGCCCAGGTTGGTTGAGCTTGGAGGCTTTCTTGTGGTGTCCTTGATCTCTCTGGCTCCTTCAGTCCTCCTTTGCACTCTCGCATAAGGTTCCCCAAGCTCCTTGTAATGTTCGGCTGTGTGTCTTTGCCTCTGATTTCATCAGCTGCTGTGTGAAGCCACTCAGATGACTGTCGTGGTAGGTCTCTGTGTGAAGAACAGCAAAGTCTCACCAGCAGTGTCAGTGGGAGGCTCTGTTTAGTGCCATGAGACTCAAGCGGGGCCACCCCTTGACTCTCTGGGTCTGAAGTCGTTAGTATGGGCGAGTGTCCCCCTCGATCCCCTGGAAGTCCTTTCCTGCCACAGGAGGTGGCCACCACAGGAGGTGGCCACTCCACCTCCCCTGCTGCTAGGAGTTCCAGCCAGGGTCACCACCACAGACTTCCTGGAGCCTCACCTGTCCCCCAGATGCCCCCACCACCAACCTCAGCTATCTCACACAGCCACTCCCCCTAGTCCACACTAGCCCCCCACCACCATCAGCCCCCCCGTATCTGGTTCCCCACCACACCTCTTACACTGTTCTCTGCTTCATCTACTTCAGATGTGTATAGTATTTCCTTCTCTGAGTGACATTTACAAAGCAGTTGTACCAGTTTGTACTTCCACCAGCAGTGGAGGAGTGTTCCCCTTTCTCTACCTCCTTGCCAGCATGTGCTGTCACTTGAGTTTTTGACCTTCCCCTGTCTGAGGGGTATAAGGTGGAATCTGAGAGTCCTTTTGTTTGCATTTCTCTGATGACTAAGGATATTGACCATTTCTCTAAGTGCTTCTCTGCCATTCGATGTTCCTCTGCTGAGATTTTTCTGTTTAGCTCTGTACACCACTTTATTTATTTATTTATTTATTCACTTTATATCCCAATAACAGCCCCTTTCCTTTCCTCCTGGTCCCACCTTCCTCCTTCTTCCCCCATACCCCCTCCCCACTCCTCAGAAAAGGGGAGCCACCACCACCACCAAACCTACCCCAGCCCTTCAAGCAGTGTCAGGACTGAGTACATCCTCCTCCCCTGTGCACTGGCCAGGCAGCCCTGCCAATGGTAAGTGATCAAAAAGCTGACAACAGTCCCTGCTCTCTTTCCTAGGGGACCCACGTGAAGCCCAAGCTAATGAAGCCATCATAGGCTGCCTCTGTATTGGGGCCTAGGTCCAGTCCATGCATGGTCCTTCCTGCTTCAGTCTCTGCAAGCCCCTCTGGGTTCTGGTTAGTTGGCTCTGTTGGTCTTCTTGTGGAGCTCCTGTCCCTTCCAGGTCCTTCTATCCTTTTCAGTATGTTTCTAGAAGACTCTATATGCTTTGCCCAAAGTTTGGCCATGAGCATTGGCATCTGTTTTGATTTGCTGCTGGGCGTAGCCTCTCAGAAGACAGCTATGCTAGGCTGCTGTCTGCAAGCATAGCAGAGTGTTCTTACTAGTGTCAGGGGTTGGCTCTCTCCCATGGGGTGGGTCTGAGGTTGGGCCAGGCATTGGTAGGACATCTCCTCAATCTCTGCTCTATCTTTATCCCTGCTCATCTTTCAGGTAGGGCACATTTTGGGTCAACCGCATTGTTGGTGGGTTGGCGTTCCCTCCCTCCAACAGAATTCCTGTCTAGTTGGAAGGTGTCCTCCTCAGTCTCCATGAACCCTGCTACTAGGAGTCTCAGCCAGAGTCCCCCTCATATCCTTCCAGAAGCCTACACTGTCTTAGGGCTCCAGCTTGTCACAGAGATTCCCCAGCCCACGGTTTCTCTTCTCACTTCAAGCCCCTTGTCCTTCTGCCCTTGTTTCCCCCAGGTCTCCTGGTGGGAGTGCAAACTTGTACAACCACTCTGGAAATCAATCTGGTGCTTTCTCAGAAAATTCGGGATAGATCTACCTCAAGACCCTGCTGTGCCACCCCTGGGCATATACCTGAAATATGCTCCACCATACCACAAGGACGCTTGTTCAACTATGTTCATAGCAGCTTGATTTACAATAGCCAGAATCTGGAAACAACTAGGTGTCCCTCAACTGAAGAAAGGATGGTACATTTACAAAACGGAGCGCTACTCTACTCAGCCATTTATAACAAAGAAGTCATGAAAGTTGCCGAAAATTGGTGCAACTAGGAAGGATCGTCCTGAGTGAGATAACCCAGACCCGGGAAGACACACATGCTATGTACTCACTTATAAGCAGATTTCAGCCATATAGTACAGGATAAACCTAGTATAATTCACAGACCCAGAGAAGATAAGTCACAGGGAAGACCCAGAGGAGGAAGCTTAAATCTCACTCAGAAGGAGAGATAGAATAGACAGCAGAAGTGATTAAAGAGGGGAACAAGGTAGGAGAGGAATCACAGAGAAAAATTGGGTGTACTCCATTTTTAAATTGTGTTATTTGGTTTGTTATGGATTAATTTCTTGAGTTCTTTATATGTTTTGGACATTAGCTCTCTGCCCGGTGTAGGGTTGGTGAAGCTCTCTCCCAAGTTGTCCTCTTGACAGCATTTTTTGCCTTACAGAAGCCTTTCTATTCAATGCCCTTTGCCTTACAGAAGCGTTTCAGTTTCATGAGGTCCCATTTATTAATTGTTGACCTTAGAGCCTGAGCTATCAGTGTTCTGTTCAGGAAGTTGTCTCCTGTGCCAATGAGTTCCACGCTCCTCTCCACTTTTTCTTCTAATAGAGTTGGTGTGTCTGGTTTTATGTTGAGGTCTTTAATCCACTTGGACTTTAGTTTTGTGTATGGTGATAAATATGGATCTATTTGCATTCTTCTACATCGAGACATTTGGTTAGACTAGTGCCAGATGTTGGAGATGCTCCGTTGTATGGTTTTGGGTTCTTTCTAGAAAATCAAGTGTCCATGAGTGTGTAGGGTATTTTTTTTTCTGTGTCTTAGATTAGATTCCGTTGACTGGCATGCTCTTATGCCCATACCATGCACTTTTTAATTACTATATCTCTGTAGTGCAGTTTGAAATCTGGGATGGAGATTCCCCCAGAAGTTCTTTTAGTATACAGGATTGTTTTAGCTGTTCCGGGTTTTTTGTTTTCCCACATGAAGTTCAGAAGTGTTCTTTCAAAGTCTGTGAATAATTTTGTTGGTATTTTGAGGGGAATTGCATTGAATTTGTAGGTTGCTTCAGGTAAGGTGGTCATTTTTATTATGTTAATACTACCGATACTTGAACGTGGGACATCCTTCCATTTTCTGATACCCTCTTCAGTGTCTTTCTTTAGAGACTTGAAGTTGTACTCATACAGGTCTTTGAATTGCTTGGTTAAAGTTACAGCAAGATACTATATATTATTTGTGGCTAGTGTGAGGGTGTCATTTCCTTAATTTCTATCTCACCCTACTTATCATTTAAAGAAAGAAGGAATATTGTTTTTTGGTTTTTTGGTTTTTAGTTAATTTTGTATCCAGCCGCATTGCTGAAGGTGTTTATCGGTTGTAGGAATTCTTCCATAGAAGTTTGGGGTCACTTCTGTATATTATCATATCATCTGCAAATAGTACTACTTTGGCTTCTTCCTTACTACTTTGTATCCGCTCGATCTCTTTTAGCAGTCTTTTCTCTCTAGCTGCAACTTCAAGTACCATGTTGAGTAGATATGGAGATTTTGGCAGAATTGCTTTAAGTTTCTCTCCACTTAATTTGATGTCTATCAGCTATATACGACCTTTATTATATTTAGGTATGCATCTTGTATCTATGATCTCTCTAGAATTTTTAACATGTAGGGGTGTTGGACTTTGTTAAAGGATTTTTCAGCATCTAATGAGATGATCACGTGGAGTTTTCCCCCTCAGTTTGTTTATATGGTGTACAACATTGATGGATTTCCATATATTGTTCCACTCGTGCATCCCTGAGATGAAGCCTACTTGATCATGGTGGATGTTGTTTTTGGTATGTTCTCGGATCCAGTTTGCAAGTATTTTATTGAGTATTTTTGCATCATTGTTCATGAGAAAGATTGGTCTGAAATTCTCTTTCATTGTTGAGTCTTTGTGTGGTTTAGGTATCGGGGTGATTATGGTCTCATAGAATGAATTCGGTAACACTCTTTCTGTTTCTATTGGTTTTTTTTTCTTTGAATTTGGTAACATTCTTTCTGTTTCTATTGGCTTTTTTTTTTTTTTTGATTGGGAGACTTATAATGACCCCTTCTGTTTGCTTAGAGCTTATAGGCCAACTTAAATTGTTTACCTGGTCTTGATTTGACTTTTGAAAATGTTATGTATCAAAAAATCATGCCTTTCATTTAGGTTTTCCAATTTTGTGAAAGTACGGGGTTTTGGAGACCTGATGATGCTTTGAACTTCCCCGGTGTCTGTTTCATTTCTTGTTTTGTTAGTTTGGGTTCTGTCTCTCCACCTTTTACTTAGTTTGGCTAAGGTTTTGTCTACTTGTTGATTTTTCTCAAAGAAACAGCTCTTGGTTTCATTGTTCTCTTTGTTTCTAATGATGTCAGCCCTGAATTGATTATTTCTTCCGATCTACTCCTGGTGTGTGTGTGTGTGTGTGTGTGTGTGTGTGTGTGTGTGTGTGAGTTTGCTTCTTCTTTTTTTTCTGGGGCACTCAGGTGTGCTTTTAAATTGCTAGTATGAGATCTCCTTAATTTTTTAGGAAGTTGTTTAGTGCTATGAACTTTCCTCTTAGCACTGCTTTCATTGTGTCGCTTAAGTTTGTGTATGTTGTGCCTTCATTTCCATCGAATTCTAGAAAGTCTTTAATACCTTTTATTATTCCTTACTGGACTGATTAGTTGTGGAGTAGAGAGTCGTTCAATTTCCACGAGTTTGTAGACTTTGTGTTGTTTCTGTTGAAGTCCAGCTTTACTCCATGGCAGTGTGATAACATACAGGGGGTTATATCAGTTTTCTTGTGTCTTTTGAGACTTGCTTGGTGTCTGATTATATGGTGAGTTTTGGAGGAGGTCCCATAAGGTGCTGAGAAGGTTTTTTTCTATTGTGATCGGGAAATGTTCTGTTAATATCTGTTTGGCCCATTTGATTCATAAAATGTTAGCGTCATTCTTTCTCTGTTTGGTTTCTGTCTGGGTGACCTGTCTATGGGTGAGAGTGGGTGGTGAAGTCTCCCACTATCAACGTGTGCGGTTCAATGTGTGGTTTAAACTTTCGTACTGTTTCCTTTACAAATGTGGGTGCCCTCACATTTGGGGCATAGATGTTCAGAATTGAGACGTCATCTTGGTGGTGTTTTCCTTTGAATTGCTCTTCTCCATCTCTTTTTGATTAATTTTGGTTGAAAGTCCATTTTATTAGATGTTAGAACAGCTACTTTGGGAATGTTTTGGGATCCATTTCCTTGGAAAATCTTTTCCCTGTACTGTACTCTGAGTTGATGGTGATCTTTATTGCTGAGGTGTGTTTCTTGTACGTAACAGAATAATGGAGCCTGTCTGCACATCCATTCTTTAAGGCTGTGTGTCTTTATTGGGGAATTGATTCCACTGGTGTCAAAAGACATTAATGACTAATGATTGTCAATTACTTTTATTTTGTTGTTGGGTTTTGTAGTGTGGTGTGGTGTGGCAGTGGTGGTGGTGTGTGTGTGTTTCTCTTCTTCCTTTCCTATTTTTGTGTGTGTGTGTGGAGTTAACCTCCTAGTGTTGGAATTCTCTTTCTAATATCCTCTGTGGGGATGGGTTTCTGGAACGATACTACCTAAATTT
Organism: Acomys russatus; assembly: GCF_903995435.1. Taxonomy (NCBI): domain Eukaryota; kingdom Metazoa; phylum Chordata; class Mammalia; order Rodentia; family Muridae; genus Acomys; species Acomys russatus. The sequence goes on from NC_067169.1 coordinate 107,429,364, forward strand.
GGTTTTGTCGTGGGCTATCTTGTTTTCTCCATCTATGTCAACTGAAAGTTTTGCTGGATACAGCAGTCTGGACTGACATCTGCACAGGGCCTTCTGGCTTTTAAAGTCTCTGTGGAGAATTCAGGTGCAATTCTTACAGGTCTGCTTTTATATGTTACTTGACCTTTTTCCTTGCATTTTTAAAATATTCTTTCTTTGATCTATACATTTTGTGTTTTGATTACTATGTGGCAGAAAGATTTTCTTCTTTGGTCCAATCTACCTGGTGTTCTATAAGCTTCTTGTACATTTATAGGAATCTCTTTCCTTAGGTTGGGGACTTTTTTGTATGATTTTGTTGAAAATATTTTCTGGGCCTTTGAGCTGGGAATCTTCTCCTTCTTCTGTTCCTATTATTCTTAGGTTTGGTCTTTTCATAGTGTCCCAAATTTCTTAGATGTTTTGTGTTTGAAACTCTTTAGACTTGACTTTTTCTTTGGCTGGTGCAGCAATTTATTCTACTGTTTCTTCTATGCCTGAGATTCTCTCCATCTCTTGTATTCTGTTAATGAGGTTGCACCTGTAGTTTCTGTTCTTTTCCATCTCCAGGATTCTCTCAGTTTGTGTTGTCCTTATTGCTGCGATTTTCCATTTCCATGTCTTGAACCATTTTAATCATGTTTAAACCTTTTTGGTTGTATTTTTCTGTAATTTTAAAGGGATTTACTGATTTCTTCTTTAAGGATTTCTGTCATCCCTATGATTGGGTTTAAGGTTTTTTTTTTCTTGTGCTCCAACTGTTTTAAGATATCCTGCACTTGCTGTAGTAGGGTAGCTGGGTTCAGGTGGTGCCGTATCACCCTGGCTCTTGTTGATTGTGTTCTTATGCTGGCCTTTAGCCATCTGGCTGTCTCTGGTGTTGGCAGGCCTCTGGTAATGCAGGCCAAGTTGTGGTGCAGAAAATGGAACACTGGAGAACATGTGTAGTTTACCTCAGTTTGGAGTGTTTTATGTGGAACAGAGGGCAGAGAGGTGGTGAGTCTTACTTACCTTGTGGTCCCTGATGACCAGAGGCCTCTGGGGGTGGAGGCTGAGCTGTGTGCCAGGAATCAAATGTTTTATTTTCAAAGGCAGCGTTTTATTGGTTAGCAGCAAATGACAAAGGCCAAGTTGAGTGTGCATGCATTGGAAAGTAAGGGAAATGCGGCCTAAATTACAGCACAGGAGAGTAAATGTCAGCCTATTGATCCTAGTAACAGAATAGTCTAGTTCATGGCTTAAAACATTTTTATCATCTCAGAATCGGATGAATTATTCACACAACTGTACACAACCATTGTCTATTGCAGTACTGAGGACTGTGTTCAGGGCTTTGAGCACACTTGTCAAGCACCACATCTCCTGAGTACGTCTCTAGCCTTCAAATGTCTCTTGAAAGGGCACGTGGTTTTTTAAAAAAGATTCATAATACTAACAACAAATGACCAAATAAAGAGGATCTGAATTTGAGTATGCCTAAAGTAATTAAAGATTGAATTTAAAATGACACCAAAGTGTGAGCCCATAATTTCAGGAGAACATGGGGGCAGGGGAGGATGCGCAAAGCCACTCACACCAGTCCTGTAACCACAGAAGGGCTCATGTGTCGGCTGAACCTGCATCAGAAGCCACAAGATGAGAAACCTAAACACAGGCATTACATACTTTCACTCATGTATGAAGACTTTTAAAAAGACAAAAGGAAAAGAAAGAAACGCAATGGTGGAAGAGGCAGTGGAAGGGAAGAAGACTGCAGTGAGGGTACGGGGAAGGCGAGCAAAGGGGAGGGTGAGCACGCTCAGAGCACCACAAGAGCATGCGTGGAGTACCACTCAATTCTACAGTCCATACGATCAGTAAGTACAGGTTAAAACTCAGATACAAACCAACGAGAAGAAGATCAAACTTTATAGAAACAAAACAAGGGCCTGCAGAGGTCCACAGTTGTCTCACAGCACCAATAGCAGCCCTCCAGGAAACCTATCCATCCAACACCAGGAGATCCTCTGCCCTCTGCAGGTCTTCCCCAGTACTGCACTGATGAGCACAAACAGCCTCAATAGTACAGACCCACAATAAAAATAAAGTAAATCTTTAAGAAATTGGCCAAACACTTGAATGAGTCAAGTGCTTAAAATCATGAAACTCAGCTACACGATGGAACTATAGAAATAATTTTAGCAGATTTTGTCATAAGACAGGTGCTAGGCAAAACAAAAATGAAGTATGTTTTTTCTAAACTTCTCAAGACTGGTTAAATCAAAAAATTGTTTGTACCAACAATGAGCAAATAAATCAGACTTCTAAAATGTTTCGAAAGTTGTGATAGGAACGTTAGCTAATTTGCCTGTGTGAGAACCACACCAGCGGGCTTGGGGTATAGCACAGTTGGTAGACTGTGTGTCTGGCTTGCCTCACACCCTGCAGTAAAGCTCAGTGCACTATTTGCCCCAGTCTAAATGACCTGCACCCATGCTCCCATCACTCAGGAAGTGGAGGTAAGAGAACCAAGCGTGCAAAGTGCAAACATGCCAGGGAATACAAGGTTGACCCGTTTGAGGGTCTTGCTGCACATAAGGCTGCCTCAGGCTGCCTCTGGCATGTTCCCGGGTCATTTGCTTCCTGAAATAAACTAGTGTTCTAGAGGAAACCACTCTCTCCTCATGTTTTCCTGCTGCCCCTCGAACTGGCTCTCCTCCCTTATTCTCAGAGGCTGGAAATCCACCGTTAGGTTAGAGGATGCTCAGTGTTCCGTCATGACTGACAGTTCCTGAGGCAGAACCATTTACCACCCACCATGAGGAAGGTTCCAGGGACCTTCATAGATTCCAAAGGAAAGTGATCCTTTTGGCCACTGCATGAAGGCTATAAACGCACTCGCCAGAAACAGAGGGGTTGTGGGAAACTCTCTGACTCTGGAAGGGTAAGGCAGAAGGGAGCAGCAGCAACAGCAGCTGCAGCCACGGAGATGCAGCCAAGCTCTTCTCCTTCCCATCAGGCCATCATCCCTAGGTGTTATGGCAAGAGGAAGATCATCCCGTGGCCTGCGGCAGCACATGCATCTACACCATGGCAAGGCAAAACTGGACCTAGAAGCTTCTAGCTGGGCTACCATCGAATAGAGGTTACCAAGGAATTGAAACCCTCCCTCATGGAGAGAGAAGTCTCAGAAGTTGGCAACTTAATATGCACAAGGCTACTTCACAGGGTTAGCCAATGAGTAGACAATTGCAAGCATGAGATTGGGGGGGGGGGTCGCTCGGGAGCCTCGCTGGCACCTGGCTGAGGTACCTGCAAGTCATGCAGTGGGGGGTGGGCACAGGGATGTAACTCTTTGCACTGTTGCTTGTACTGGGGGGTGGTGACACAGCTGCTTTTGAGTCACTCATCACTCAGGCTCCTATAAGTAAAACCCTTAGCCTATGCACCTGCAGACGACCTCAATGTCTTTACCGTTGGACTTGTGCTGACCGGGTTTTTGGTATATGGCTGGTACCTTATCTGGGCTGTCTGGGCACTTCTATTTGCTCATAGCTCTCTAGGAAAAGTCAAACAGCGGCTGGTGATGAGCAGAGGTGGACTGGGGCCACCAAAGTGTCTCCATGCTGACACAAAGTGCAGTACAACCTTGAAGGCCAAATTACACGCTCATCTAGAACCAGATAAATAAGGTCAGGGACCCAAGGCTTGTTGAGCTGGCCGGGAGTCCCTGCTGCTTTAGAGTCCAGGTAATGATGCACCTGAGTTCAAGCCTGACCTGACAATTTAAGGAGATCCTTCTGTTAAAAGAAAATGAAATAAAGTTATTGCATGGATGCCCGTTGACATATCAAAGTTGACTTTGGCTGCCAGGTTCTCCTAGCATCTCCCAGTCCCTACCTCTTACAGAGTCCTCAGGGCTGGCATACCCTGCCCCCTATCCTAAATGTCTCTAGACCAAGGACTGAGCTGGCTACTCTTGCCCCAGCAGCTCTTCCATATATAACCCGTCCATATGTCTACGGTGGCCTTTTTCCCCCCCATTTGGCCTGTTGTTCTCCAGGCTCTCCCTTCTCCTTCCCCTCTCATCTCATCTGGCCTGACTCAGTCTGATGCTCATACCCACTCTGGGCTCTCCCAGATGTTTCCGCCTCTGCCTGTGCTCTCCACAATATCTACAACAAACCTTCCTTCCCTCCACCACACCTAGGAGCAGTCATATCTTCCTTTTTTTCCTCATGTCATTCATTGTTGGGGACAATAGTCCATATGGCCAATACTCAGCCATCTGGTCAGAGTCTGCACCTTTAAGTCTCTGTTTTTCCCAAAGCTTGCCTTTCACCAGAAACTAGCTGAGCCTGTTGTGGGTCAGCAGTTAGACTAAAGACAGATAGAGATGGAGCAACCCTGCTGTGGTTTAGCAGTTAGACTAAAGCTAGATGAAGACAGAGCAAGATGCCCTGTGTGGCAGGACATTATGGCCCTGCCTGGAATTCCCTGTGTTTTGAGAAAGGCCTGCAGCTGGGTTGCTATAGCAATATGCTCCCCTGCCTTCTGACTTATAAAAGCCGCTGCCTGACTAATAAAGTTTGAGAGCTTGATCAATCAGACTTGCTCTCCTTTTTGTGTCTTGCATTTTCAAGGCTGGGGCAATTCATCTGGTGCCAAAACCGTGGAATTGGCATAAACGAGTTTCCCCTGAGAAGTCCTCAGCCTCTTGGAACCAAGATGGTGACCTGTCTCTCTTAAGGACCATGTGTTTCTGCTCTTTCCTGCCATCCATCAAATTTGTCCCGAAATTCTATTTTTAATGATTCATGTGTTTATTTTTATTTTATGTGTACTGGTGTTTTTTCCTGACTGTATGGAACTGGACCTGCAAACAGTTTTGAGCTTCCATGTGGGTGCTGGGAGTTGAACCTAGGTCCTCTGAAAGAGCAACCAGTGCTTTTAACTGTTGAGCTACCTCTCCCTCCCTGGCCCCAAACTTATAGAGCTTGCCTTCTTGGCTACTTCTCCCCTCCACATGCTCTAAACATTCCTCCCATGTTCACTTCACTTTTTAAAATGTAATCTCTTTCTTTATGTGTGTGCGGGTGTTTGGCCCTAAAAGCCTGGCTGCACATCTCATGCATGCAGTACACCTGGCGGCCAGAAGGGGGTGGCAGATACCGTCATACTGGAGTCCCTGTTCTTCTGAGGCTCCTGCTGAGTGATGGAAGTCTAGCTAACCTGGGTAGGTTTTCAGGATGAGCAGCTAGTGCTCCTAAATGCTGTGTGCTTTCTGTCTCTCTATTTGTCTCTCTGTCTGTCTCTCTGTCTCTGTCTCTGTCTCTCCCTCTCCCTCTCTCTCTGCCCCCCCCCTCTCTCTCTGCCTCTCTCTCTCCGCCTCTCTCTCTGTCTCTGTCTCTCTCCTCTCTCTCTCTCTCTCTGTCTCTGTCTCTCTCTTTCTCTCTCTCTCTGTGTCTCTGTCTCTGTGTCCATGTCCATCTCCCTCTCCCTCCCTCTCCCTCTCCTTTACCCACAGTCCCTTCTCAAGAGGCACAGCAGCTCTGCTTCAACGTGCAGCTCACTCTCTGGAACCCTTCATAGTGCTTCCTTTTGGATGACCCTGAGCCTCAGTGTGAATAGACTCAGAGAGCTAACAGCTGGGGGAAAGGGGGTAAATTCTGTTCACTGACAGGCACTGGACTTATTGGAACAGTGTCACACAGTCTATGTCAGTCTGTAACAGGCACAAATGACTTCATTTGGAAATAAGGTCCTTGTACATGTACTTTAAGTTAAAAGAAGGCCACGGTGGATTAGAGAGGGTCCTAAATACAATCACTTGAATCCTTAGAAAAATACCAACCTCAGGGCCTGGGGAAAAGGCGGAGCAATTCAGAGCACCTTTGGCTCAGTCAGAGCCCAGCAATCTGGGTCCAAGTGCTCACATCAGGTGGGTTGTGCTTGCTGTGCCTCTGCCTCTGCCTCCGGGGCTTCTGACCCTTGCTTCTGGCCTCTTTGGGCAAGCCCAGGCAAAGACCTATCGTTTATGTTGCAGGTAAAACCTACAAGCAATGGAGAAACACTAGCAGATTCAGAGAGCTGAAGATAGGGGGAAGACCCTGAGCTGCCAGGCACAGAACACAGCTGTGCCCACCAGAAGGTAGAAGAAGCAAGATGGCCGCAAGATGTGGTCAAGCTCCACATTTGAGCCAGCAGAGCTCAGAGTACATCATCTGCCTGTTTTGTCAGTCGCCTAGTTTGGAGCAGTTTCTTCCCAGAGCCCTGAAAACCTAGTGAAGCAGGCCTGTGCTAGAGGGGTATTTACCAACGTGTGTCACTTTGTAGACACAGATGAAAAGCCCACACAGCAACCAGATGTGCAGCTCACTACAGATCAGCAAAGTTCATGGTGCCCCCACTACTTTCCCTAAAGCTCATTCAACCTGCACTGCACCTTGGTCTCCATGGTGACACCTTGTCTACAACATGGCTTGGCCATACCCAAGCATTCACGGGCCTTCTGGACATCCCTTGGGAACTACCTGGGCTGTAAAAGTCCCTCACTGTGTTTTCTAATTTTTGCATGGTTCAGGATTGCTTAGGAATCAACAGGACACAGGCAGCTCTTACGTTTGTTTTTGGTTAACGCCCAGCAGCTCCTGTTTACATCAAAAACCAAAACTCCATGCTCCGTCCTCGTGGTTTATGACTACACAGGAATAGGATTTGGTCAGAGCTCTTGGGATAGCTGCTCCTTGTCTGTCCCACCATGCTGACTGCATGGGCCCTAACAGTGACATCAGCAGCCTCTCCCTGGAGGTGTTGGATGACAGGGCAGTCATGAGAGCCAGGAAAACAGGTAGGGGGAAGCTGTGGGGCCTTGGCTTCCCTGCTATGCTGCAAGGCCAAATGTGTGTGACAGCTTGTTACCTGTGAGAGTACGGGGGCAGGGGGAATGGAGGGGGCACGGAGGGCGGGACAGGGTACACAGGGATGAAGCATGTGCTACCGTTTTGATTAGCTGTGGGTAAAGTCAGAGAGTCTGGGAACGGGGAGTCTGTGGGTTTAAGCCGGTCAGGGGCTGTGTGGTGCTTTCTGGTGTGCACAGCAGTGTCGGAACCCTAAGGATAAGTCAGGGAGCCACATGCAGGACCTTCAGGGAGCTCCCTACAATGCTCCCACAGCCTGTGAGCAGGAGTCCCTAGCCAGCCTTCGTGCCCCCCCCCCCCCCCGGGTCCTTGCTCTGCCGTGGGCACCGGCAAAGCCTGGAATACAGGGAAGAAGTGCACGTGGAAACGGAAAGGACTTGGCTGTAGTGAGGGTTGGGGGAGGGCCTTCTGAGTGAGACCGATTTCACAATGATCAAAAGGTCCTTGGAGTCTTGAAAATTTGCACAACTCACACACCTGCATGTCAAGGATAGCCTCCCAGCCCCCTACAGTGCGTCTGCTCGGGTCCTCGCTACACATGTCCTGACATGTCCCCTTCTTGTGTGAGACGTGAAAAGACACATCTTTCTGCCCACTGGTCTCTGTACACAGTTCTGCTCATGTGGCCAGTCTGGCTCTTCTGGTGTCACTCTCCCTGGATGCAAGTGTTCTTCCCTTTGTGTTCACGGCTTCATGAGGGTAGCTCTGGGGTCACACTCCTGCCTACCGGCCCTCACAGTTCCAGCTACCCTCTCTGCGTGTGTGTGCCTCCCACGTTGCCGCTTTGGGTGGTCTCCTGGGGGATCTGTGCCCAAGACTTACCTTAGGGTCACCCGTGGGGAGTTAAAGGGAAGAGCATGTGATCTCACCTTCAGGGTGTCCTGGGGTGTGTGGCATCCCTGAGTCTGCCTAGTATCGGTGTGAAATGACATGGGTTACAACAGATAGGGGAGGGGGGAAGGTCCTGTGAGTGGCCCACTCATGGTTTCTGTGTCAGCTGTGTCAGCCTCTTGAGAAAAGTTTGGTGGCACTTCTTGGCTCATTCCGTGTCAGAGGATTAGGGAATTCTGTGCAGCACTTGGAGAGCCCCTGAGGTCCAGCCAGGTTCCCGAGGGAAAGGTCAAAGAAGGGGTAACACTGCCTCTTTTTTTTCTAGACAGGGTCTCTCTGAGTAAACCTTGGCTGTCCTGGACTCGCTTTGTAGACCAGGCTGACCTCGAACTCACAGCAATCTGCCTGCCTCTGTCTCCCGAGTGCTGGGATTAAAGGTGTACGCCACCACGCCCAGCCCAACACTGCCTCTTACGTGGCCAGCATGGGAGCCTGGTGCGTGTGCAACAAGGTAGTCTGGTGCATGACGCAGAGGGACCCCAAGGCACGCCAGGCCCAGACCTCAGAGAAAGTGCGTTGCCTCTGCCGATCTCATGGGAGAGGCCAGTGGTCGTTCCTGTGAAGTGGTCTATGCCAGGGTTAGGGTTAGGCTTAGGGTTAGGGTTAGGGTTAGGGCTAGGGTTAGGGTCCCCAGTCAATAGTTGTTCAAATCCTTGGCTTGTTTGCCCTACATGAAAGCCTTCTCTGCCTGCACTCCAAGGCAACTGGGGCCTGAGGACAGTGACTCAGCTCTGTGCCTTCAACCTTATACAGGAATGACATGGATCAGGCTCCGCAGATTTCAGGAGAGATACTCCTTGAGTAAAAACATGCCTCTGTACAAAGTAGCAAGCGACCTGAAGGGAAGGTGGGAGAGGAAAAATGAAGGCAGGGACGAAAGAGACCCGTTCTGTTTTGTGCTTCACCGCACGCACACTGTTCCAGGCGCACACACTCACAGCCACTGTGTTTTAGGCCTCCACCCCCACCCCCCCTCCCCCGAGCAGATGGCGCTCATTATACCTGAAACGGTTGACAGCTTGACAGCTTATCTCTGACCTACCTCCATTTGGGGCCTGTGCTGTCGCTCAAGGTGGTTTTTTTTTTTTTTTACTCCTTTGTTTTTCAGTTTAGTGTTGTGCAACAGGCCTCAGAGCACTTAGGAGTCCAGGGAAAGGCGGCAGTGTTTTCTGGGACAAATGTTAGAGGTGATTTAACATTTCTCAGCATGAGGAGGTAATGACATCCTGGGGCTCACAAGGGCAGCCCGAAAATCCACACCTCTGTCCTTCTCAGCAGACTTTGGCAGAGACAGTGGACTGTAACAGTGTTCAGAGAGCTTCTGTGCTGGGCATCCTGGTGAGTTGGCTGGGCTTACCTCCAGGTTTTAATGCTCCCTCCCTACTGGTGAAAGATGCCCTGACGCCCTGTGTTAGAACCTGGACCTCCAGTTTTCAGCCTAACCCCTGCAGCTGTCTCTGCCCCAGAGTTAGGAGGCGATACGTGATGTGTTTTGAGAGCCCTCAATACATGGTGCCCAGCTTCCCCACACTCCCTGTCACACACACGACAGTGAACTAAGTCATGTGATGTGACACTTTCCTGTCACCATTAAATGGCTATAGACTCAGACCTTGACTTTCTTCTAGGGATTGGTCTGAGGTCCCTCCAGGAGACTGCTGGTGGGTTGGACTGGCTATGAGGACAGTTCTCTATGAAGACTGCTCTATGAAGGGCTCCATGGCCGTCAGGCTCCCGTGCCTTCCAGCTATTGCGCCGTCTCTGCCCTGGTGGTGGTCTCTCTACCTCTTTCCATCTCATTTTCACTATCCTTCTGTGCTTACTGAGGCTGTGTCTCACTACATAGTCTTGGCCGGCCTGGAATTCAGCATGTAGGCCATGCTGGCTGCAAGCTCCTGGAGATCAGCTTGTTCCTCCATGCAGGATGCTAGAATGTAGGGCATTTACCTCATGGTCAGAGAAGGTTCTCAATCTTAATGAAGATGTTCTCAGGGCTTTAAGGGGAAGCCCCCCTCCACCCGTCATTATCCATATATTACTTATTGTTCTGCCTAGTGCTGTCCAGTCCACGAGGACGCTGAGTCATGACCGTGACGTCCTGTTGTTACAACAAACCTCATTCCTGAGGGTGAATTTTGAGTCAGCTTTCCTGTGAGGACCCATCACTGTGGTAAATTTGCTTCTTTTTCACAGCCATTGGATCAGGAGGGTCTTCCTAGGGCTATGTGAAAATTAAAGGCACCAGGCCAAGACGCTCGCATATTTTCCTCACTAACTCCAAGTTAGAGCCTGGTCTGTGACCTCAGGGAGTTGCTGAAGGTAATCCCTGCATAGTGAGGCTAAGGGCAGATGAGTGGTAGCTGTGAGAACTGAGGGGTTCTGTGGTCATGCACGACTGATCTCCATCAAAGGAGCTCCACCATGAACCCATGAACCGCAAGTGCTGAACAAGGCGCGACTGACTCACGGAACCCCTATCACAGACACCCTGCAGGGCCCTGATGTGAAATACTTCCGGGAGCCATGCCCCCTTTCAAGAACCCTACCATGCCAAACATTTGTCCTTCCAGGGTATGCTGCAACAGTCTCTTTCTACGGATTCAGAGAAGACCCCAAGTATGCACAGGAATACATTTCCATGGTCTTCCTATGCTATAGGCACAATGCATTAGGGGGATTTTTGTTTCCGCCCCCCTCCACAACCCCGCCCCCAGCGCCTGCCATTGGCCAGAGGAGCATCTTGAGCGCGTGCGGTGAGCTCATTGGTTGGTGGGTGGAACAATGCCCATTGGTTACCAGTCTCCTGGGAAGGGGGTTCTGCTGAGCCTGAGCCACATGGGGGAGTAAGATGATACTGGGTGTCCCCAGGGCTGCCTAGTAGCCATCTGGTACCATCTCCCAGGAGCAAGGCAAGAAATCAAGAGGTGGCACCATGGGTGTCATGACATCCAGGCCCTCCTGCTGCTACTGTGTCTGCTGCTTCTCTGACTGTGGTTGCAGACGTTTCTTCCGCTCGCTGTGCAGAGCATGGGTTTTCTTTCAGTGGAAGATTGCATCTGTCAAAAGAGAAAGGACACACATGAAAGGTACTCCTTGGCCACTTGGCGCCCTATCTTCACGGCAGGAAACACCTCGGGGAGGCTCCCCTTAGCTGGGATCACAAAAGGGACAAAGAGATCAATAGAAGCCTGCAGCAGTCCACAGTGGCTGCTGAGGGTGGCTTGTCCCCAGGTACCCATGCTTTGGGGTGAACCTTGAACCCTGTGCCGAATTCTCATGGTGTGCCAATGATTTTGACCAATTCAAAGCACCGGGGACACAAAAGGCCTCTAAGAGCTTTTCTTCCACTTCCGGGAGACCGGGAGCACTCGAATTGGAGCCCAGATTTGGTCTTGCTTCCCATCCCAGTGTGCATTTGGAGGCAAGAATGGAGTCAGTTCTGGTACATTGCCATGCCTGGTAGATCAGGGCCCAAGGTTTAAGGCTGCTCACTTTGTGCCCCGCAACTTGGGTTTCACCTTTAATGAGCACTCAAGCTGAATGGGTGAAGGCCTGCGGGGTGCGGGATTCTAGGACACTGTCCTGAGAGGGATGGCATCCAAGCTTTGAAGCCATTCTGATTTGTGTCTTGTGATTTAGTGTGCCAAACAGGTGATTCGTCTTCATGAGAAACTTAAGAGGAACCCTAGTCTTGCGAGCCAATCCTACAGCCATTTGTGCGCGGAGGCAGGAGAGGGTCACAGGTTTGATTCCAACCTATGCTGCATAACCAGTGAGAGCCCTAGGCCTGTCTAGGGCCAGGGTGTGAGCCTTGGCCTCAAGAAACCAAATATCTTTGATGAATTCTCTGGTTGTGGTGCTAGAAATGGAACCCAGGGTTGTCGTCATGTAGGCAACCACAGGGCCCCTGAGCTCCAATCCTGGTCCTTTCCTCTTAATGTAGTTTTGAATCAAGGACTCACTCTGGTGCCCAAGATGGCCTCGTTCTTGATCTGCAGCTTAGAAAGGCCTGGAGCTTTTGAGCCTTCTCTGATGTTCTCCGAACAGTAAGGTTTACATACCTGTGCCCATAGGCCTGTCTCTGATGAGCCCCTCAAATCTCTACGTGGGGTCTATCAGTGCAGTGACTTACATACACAGACTTAGTGCAATTGCGGTTCCGTAAAGAGCGCCCACCCCCAGGCATGGTGATAGCAATAGCATCTGGACTTTAAGGCGTACAAGACACTCAGGGTTGTTAGGGGTTGACACATATGTACCAGTTAATGTGCGCAACAGAGATGGAGACCTTGACTGCAGAAACGGTCAGAGAGGTCAAACAATGTATCTGGGGTTACACAGACCACCACTTAGGGACACTGTGCTTATAACAGAGGCTATCTGGGTACCGGCTTGTGCTTTTAGCCGGGGTCCTCCTGTGCGGAGCAAGGCAAAGCCAAGATTTGAACGTGGACAACCTGCCCTCAGAATCCCACAGTGATCGTCATCTTGTTTGCTGTCCTTCCCATCATGCCTCCTGTCCTCAGCATGCGCTCCACGAGTCAGAAGCGTTCTGCTTGAAGCTGGACGTGTTTGTGTAACATCTCATGTTGCGGGAGGACTCATTGTGGTGGGCACCTTCTCTTGAGATTAGTTCATGGCACCTGTGGTGTCCCCAATTCACAGGTGAACCGCATACTAAGGTTGTGAAGGGCTTCGTGACTAGTTGCGGGAAAGGTTGCGGCTGGATCGAAGAGTGTGTCTTCTTTAGCACGGAGAGTGTGCCTGGCTCCGTGTATCTGCAACCTGGAGATAAAGTCCTCGCGTTTGTGGAGGAAGACCCAGTGTTGCATGACTTGAAAGCCACCGAGGTAAGCTTCGCGTAGGTTTGGGAGGACTCTCTTTTCCCATGGGGCTTTCCACCTTGCTATCTCCTTTCAAAGCAACCTCTCTACAGCACCCATATAGTGTAAGTCATGAATGCAAAGTCCTGTTACCCTGTAGCTGTACGTTCCTCTTTGCTTGTGTGTGTGTGTGTGTGTGTGTGTGTGTGTGTGTGTGTGTGTGTGTGTAAGAGAAAGGGAGAGAGAGAAGCAGAGAATGAGAGAAAGACAGAGATGGAGACACACACAGAGAACGAGAGAGAGAGAGACACACACACACACACACACACAGAGAGAGAGAGAGAGAGAGAGAGAGAGAGAAGAGAGAGAGAGAGAGAGAGAGAGAATATGAATATGAGCGTGGGATGGGGTAGGTTCTCCTGGGATCAAAGCGTCCTCCAACCTCAGTCTTTTGAGCATGGCAGATGTGCCACCACACCCAACCCTAGGTTCCATGTTTTACAGTGTAAAACCCAAAGTGAGTTATCCCTGTGTTCCAACAGCAGGGTCCCCTTAGATCACCATCGTGTCAGGTAAAAGTCTGTGTTTGCAAGGATGCCTTCACAGGTGCAGGCGCTGTCCCAAATGAGGTGTCAGTCTTTCAGAAACAGTCACTGAGCCAACACAGACACTCCGCTGGATTCTCCCTTTCAGGTGTGAGATCCGATGATTTTTGTGGTTCCTAGAGTCGTGAAACTAAACCCCAGAGCAGAGATTTGGTGAAATTACCTGTTGTTACCTATGCTGTGCTAACTGATACTCCTCCCACAGGCTGCCTGTTTCCAAGGATCTGTGAGGAAGGGTTCTGAACATCCAAAGCCTTGCAAAGGGAAAAGGGAAATGCAGTGTTAGAATTCCCTAGGGAGACAGTGGAAGTGTTCCGGAGAACACCTCCATTTTTATTTTCTGACAGCCATTGATCAACAGGACGCATCACAACTATTTGCATAGCAAGCAAATTGTGACACTGCTAAAAAATAAAAATAAAAAAAGCAATATATGTAGGCTCTGTGGGTCATTGTCACATCACCACCTTTTGACCTCTTTGGAATTCAGTGTTTATGGGTTACGTGTAGCTCTTCTTGTTTGTGGGGCTGGATAGAAAATACAGAGAATCTTACACTAATTCCCAAGTTACCCCTGTATTAAATCGCGTTTTCCACCTCGGTTTAGTTACATTTGAGCATTTAGCAAGCCTGCACTCAACGTGTGTGCATACACAGAATGAGGGTCTCTCTCTCTCTCTCTCTCTCTCTCTCTCTCTCTCTCTCTCTCTCTCTTTCTCTCAGTCTCTGTTGCTTCCCACAAAGTCAAGAATCCCTTACCCCTCTATCACACTGAAAGGTCGCCTCCACTGTCCTCACAGACATCTGAATCTGTCTGCATTCCCTGTGGAGTTAAGGGGGCAGGGGAAACTGTGGTAATGGGTCCTGGATATGGGGTTTGCGGGTAAGCTCATTGGGCACTGTGGCTGTGAGGTAACGTGGCACCCTGTGCAATGGCCCATGCACCTGGGGGCATACGGTAGCGCACAGACAATGCCCTGGGGCTTCACTCCTCAAGGAAAGCCAGTTTGGGAGAAGCGACCATGGAATGGGTGTGGGCAGCAGGAAAGACCCCAACAGAGAAAGGATTCCCAGTGAGCCAGCTGTTTCCCCGCAAAGGAGGATGAGTTCAGTCTGGAAGTTTGGATTCCATCAGGGCCTTGACCACCTCAGCCCTTCCACAGGCAGCGTCTGGACATATGAGATTCCATTTTGAATTTAATGATGTCTTACAGCTGCTTCCTTATCTTGTAGGTTTGTATTGTCTTGGAATACTGTGCACTCAGAGAGCCAAGCTCCATCATCCGAGATTTATCAGCGTGTGTTTCCTACGTGAAGAAAGACATCATCTACCTCGCTGATGAGTACTTCTTCTACCTAGACAGCATTTCTAAAGGTTTGGTTGACATTGGAAAGACATGCCACACCTAACGTGTTGAGGTCTCAGGGTAGGCATGGTTTGCCCGGGCTGCACCTGGGGCTCTTCAGTATTGGAGAAGGATCCTGAGCACTGAAAATGAGGTGCAGCAGAGAGATCAACGGGGAGTCTCTGTAAGCACCACACTATCATTGTTAGGTGCTGAGTAGTTGAATGCCCGGGGAAAAAAAAATGGACAAGTTCTTCATTCGCATGCGTACCGGACTCTGAGAGTAAACATCATCAGAAAACTTTACATTTTAAAATCTGTACTTACTTTAAGTGGGTGTTCTGTGTCTGGTGTCTACTTTGGTGTGTGTGCATGGGGACTCTGAATGTGACCCCTTAACCTTAAATTCTCCAGTGTTCCCAAAGCAATGGTTGGGATAGGTAGCATTTGCCCGTTTGACCCTGCTAAGGGAGTGCAGGAAAACCAGTGTCTAAGAACTGCACAGTGCCATTCGGCCTGGGAATGAATAGGCCTCCTGCACTTTACCCTGAGTTCTCTCTTGACTGTGGTTTTACAAGTCAATGTAAGCAGTGCAGTTTTGCTTGGCAACAGTCACAAGGGAATGGCTTGTATCCAGACCCCTGTAAAGATGAGACTGGAACTGGGTGGTACAATTGCCTTCAACTCGATTTTCTCTTAGCCATCTTAGGTTTTCAGCCATACAAAGGTGACTGGTTAGATCTGGAGTATTCTTTGGAATGCGGCTCATCAAAACTCACAATACACTCACTGAAGGCCACAAGACGCAGGCGACTGGAAGAGGTAATTGTTTTCTGTATTGTTGGCTTGTCTCAGAGCTTCCTCTGGTGATATTTGTGACTAGCTATCTGTGGGGTGTCCTGGGAATCACAAACACACGGAAGCTTATATATCCCGGAGCCCTTTGCCTAGGCGCTAGGACTTTGTAAGGAAGCAGCTAAGGGTAGCAGGACGCACATGGACATACTCTGCTTCTGAGGCGCAGGGCTTCCTAGAGGGGGTGTTACTTGGGATCCCCCCAAAAAAAACAGGAAGTCCAGAGAACAGTGCCCTGGAGGCAGGAGTACAAAGTGTGCGGGGGGGGGGGGGGGGCGGGAGGTCTCGGGGCAGTGGTTGAGCTCACCTGAAAGTGAGTTTTCACAAAGGTGCAGATGAAATCATGAGCTTGAAGTGTGAAGGGGTGGGGCGGGGGTGGAGAGGAGCTTGTACCTCATGTTGTTTTTCTGTTTCAGTCAATCCTTCATCAATCAACATTAAGCGCAGGGGCTAATGGCCAGTGGCAATTAATATCTAGGACACGAACTCTCATGAGCAGGACAGAGCCACTGGAGTGCCTCCTCTTTAACTGGTGTGAAGGTGGATCTGGGAGGGGAGTAGGAGACACTGCACCCCAGCTTTGGCAGTGCAGCAGGCAGGACAGGAAACAGTGACAGAGTGGGGCCAACAAGTGGTTAGAGCCAGTGTGTAGGGACAGAGCCTGACCAAGGATCCTGTTTCTGACACTCACTGGCACACTTTCTCGTGACAGGTGTGCGTGACCAGCATCCACAGACGAGAAGGAATGCTGAATCACACTATCTTTTTCACCTTCCACTCGCTGAAGCTTCCCAATGGATACACCCCTCTTGTAGGCCACATGGTCAACGTGGTGATGGTGCAGAGCATCAGGCCCAAGTACAACTGGAGGGCAATCTCGATGAAGCCCGTGGAAGCACCGTAGTGGGCACGGGCCTAGAATCCCTCCTCAGTGCCTGTTTTCTATGAATAGGGGGGCTGGCTGAACACAAACGCTTAGGGCAGGGATTCTAAAGAAAACGTTGAGCATGAACTTTCAGGCCAGCAGGATGCCTAGATCTATCTCCAGGGAGCTCGCCTCAGTGTCGGGGTTCCCGCGCTAGGCTCAGCTTTCTGATCACAGTCTTCTGGAGAATGAATCCCAGCAACCCTCCACCTTCAGTGAGAGAGAGCACGAGAGCAGAGTTCCTGCTATTAATTTCAATAAATGAATTGTATGAGCAGCTACAGTGCTTTTTGCCCAAGGCCAACTGACCACCCAGTCCCCAGAACAGAAATATTCAGCTTCCCATTAGAGCATAGGGACGTTTCACACAAAAACATCAGGGCCTCTAGGTCTGTGGGGACTCTGTGAATGTGAACAGTCTGGTGGCACATGGGGGACCTGGCAGGAAGATTCAGACAGGGAGAGTGGAGCTTGGACAATCGGGTATATGCCTGTATTGGCAGATGGCATATAGACCCACGACCCACGCTGCTGGGAATGCTGTTGTCACCAGTGTGCTTTGGTCCTGGGGAGCTCTTGGGGACAAGCAAGTGTCACCTGACACCCTAGATCCAGGCTGCTTTTAGGAGCCTGAGCATAATTCTCTGTCCCCAGAGAAGCCCTCCACTTGGGAAATGGTAGCCCCTCTTTCTACCTCCTCCTCCTTCTTCATGGACTTCCCTGAGACTCTGGCCTCTTTCTCACTCATGAGGCTAGTTCTTCTGTCTAGCCAGGCCACCACCTTCACCTCAGCCTCCTAGCTTCTCACACATCCTCCTGCTCTGTTCACCAGGATCTGGCCTCTCCTCTCGAGCCCCCTGCCCTTCTGGCCAGCCACCTCACCTTATCTCCACACCATTTCCTGAACTTCCTGCCACCCTACTTGGCACCCTACTGTTCTTCAGCCTCCTGCCCCCTCCTCCCCTGGTCTCCTGATGTGCTTTCTAACCCCACAGCCCACTTCCCCTCTCCACAGCCTTTTCTGTCCTTCACACATTTTCCACTTCCTTCCCTGTCCCCCAGCATGTACTCTGACCCTCCCTTGAGCACCTAGCTTCCTAAGCCTTCTGACAACTTCTCCCAGCTCCCTGCTCTCCCTTCCAAACTTCCTCCCTCCAGCAGAAGCCCACCCTACCAGGAGCCTCCTGCTAGCCCCAGTTAGTCCTCTCACCATGTAAACCCCACATTCCTCCTACGCTTGCACCGTCCTCATAGGCCTAGGAAGGCTAGGACCTCGTAAGGGTACCGTGGGCCTGCTTCGCTCCTCCCCAGGGCCCTCTGCATTCTTCCACAGCCTTTAGACCTCCTCTTGGACCACCACACCACAGCACACCACACCCAGTGCACCTGCCCTCCTCCACCTCTGACTCCCATCCTCTCCTCAGGCCACTCCATGCCCTAAGCACCCCTCAGTCCTCCACAAGCCTCCTACCTCCATTCAGATCCTCCCTCCTCTCTCCCCAAGTCTGCGTCCTCCTCCAGCCTGAGTCCACTGCCTTCCTCCTTGCCGTGATGTTCTCCCATGGCATACACCCTGCTGCTCTCCTCCAGACTTCCCCCACGCCCCACTTTTCTTGCATTTATCTGCCTTGTGTGTCATCCAAGCCTCCCACTATCTCCTTAAATGCTGCCCCTCCCCCTCCCGCCCCACTGTCTTGCACTCCTCCTGAGCCTACAGCCTGCCCTAGGGTCTCCCAATCCCGGTGCCTACTGCTGCCATAGACAAACTGCTAGGATCTCCATGCACTGGTGCCCACATGCCCATTCGCCTACCCTTCCTTGGATGGCATTCATAATCCTCAACTCCTACCACCTAGATGAGCCACGTCTCCTGAACCCAGCCTCCATTCCTTTCCAGAGCTTTCTTCCTTCCCCTATAGGCGTGTATTATCCCCCCTACCCTATCCACTTGAGCTTCTCTGCCTCTCTACAACTTTCTTTCTTCCCCCAGGCACCCACCATGAGTTTGAGACTCTTGCCCTACTCTGAGACCATCTACACTCTCTCAGGCTCACATCATACCCCGAGGCTCCTGCTCTCTCTCCTTAGTCACCTTCCTCCACAGGCTCCTGTACTACCAGACAGTCCCCTGGCCTCTGCCAGACACCAAGTTTCCACAGGAAACTTCTCCCTGCGTCTGCTGGTTCCACCCAACCCAAGGCCCCAAGCTCTTACCCTTCCGGGGCTGCTCTACCCAAACTGTCTGCCCTCCTCCAGGCTCACTCAGTCACCCTGGTCTTTCTGCCCCTCTCCTCCTCGGCCTTCTGCCTTCCTCCACTTCCTGTTCACCTATGGCTCTCTGGGCAGGAATGCTCCTGCCTTCTTCTCCAGTCCCCTCCATTTCTGGGGCCTGCAGCCTTCCCCCACAGCCTTCCAACCTCCTAGTCTAGATCCTGGGGTTCCCTGCAGACCTCTGCCATTCACTACCCTCCTGATGCCCCCTTCATCTTCCTGGCCTCCGCCTCAGAGCTCCCTGGCGTCCCCCACATCCTGCTGTCACCCTCAGCCTCTAGCTGTCCTACTGAGGCTGTGTCCTTCCATTCTATCTGGAATCCTGGCACCTCCTTCGTGCCCACCTGCAAATCAGGAGTTGCCCTGCATGCTCCTCCAGCCTCCAGCCCGACGACTAGGCCCCACAACAGATTCTGCCCTCCAATTGAGCTTTTCACCCAAGTTCAGGTTCATTTGCCCACCCTCCATCCCCCCCACCTCCCCCCTCCCCGAGGCTTTACCCGTCCTCCAGTCTCTTAGTTTTTCCCTCTCAGCCTCTGGACTGCCCACAGTCTCCTAGCCTTAATGGCCACTTTAGCAATTCCTCCTTAGGCTCACAGTCTCCCATAGCTTCCAAAGGTTCCTTCACCTCCCTCCCCTCCAGCCACCTCCACTCTTGCCAGTGTCTTCTGCACTCTCCTCCAGCCCCTCATACCCCATGCTGCAGCTGAGCTTCCGTGAGAACGTCATTTTCCGACCATCTCCGGAGTGAACTAGACTCTTCCCAAGCGTCCTGCCTGAAGCCCCCAGCTTGTATCACGGGCCACGCTCCTACAGCCTCCTGAATGTGCTCCTGTCACCCCCTTCCTTGTAGACAGCCATGTCCCACTGTGGTGACTGCTTCTATTGCCTACACTCCCTTGAGCCTCCTGCCCTCCTCCTGAGCCTGCTGTCACCTTCTTCATCCTGTCCCATTCTCAGGGCTACTGCCCTCCCTTACCCTCCCACCGTCTCAGAGCCTGCTGCCCTCTTCACCAAATCCTTCGTTGCACATGGTCCAGTCCTCATTGTCCTCATTTTTCTCGCTCCCCACGAGCTGCCTATTTCCTCTCCAAGGTCCAGATCTCTGTAAAGATCCCCATGGGGCCTCTTAATCACTCAGTTGCTTACCTCATCCGCACTTTTGTTCTGTTTATCACACTGTTCTATCTGAACTTTCTGCCCTATGTGAAAGGCCTGTGTGACTGTTCTGACAACCTAGCGTGTTCCTCGTCCTAGAGGAGGCCAGAGGAAGGCAGGATGTCTGCTCCTAGGGACTTTGGTTGAAGATGGCTTGGAACTGATCCTGGGGCCTGCAGAGGAGCAGACCGTTTTCTTTTTCTTTTTTCTTTCTTTCTTTTTTTGTTTCAATTTTTAAATTTTTTAAATTAATTTATTCTTGTTACATCTCAATAGTTATCCCATCCCTTGTATCCTCCCATTCCTCCCTCCCTCCCATTTCCCCCCTACTCCCCTCCCCTATGACTGTGACTGAGGGGGACTTCCTCCCCCTTTATATGCTCATAGGGTATCAAGTTTCTTCTTGGTAGCCTGCTATCCTTCCTCTGAGTGCCACCAGGCCTCCCCATCCAGGGGACATGGTCACATATGGGGCATCAGAGTACATGTGAGTCATACCCCACTCTCCACTCGTTTTCTTAATGGCTGAGGCAGTCCTCTGGCCCCAGATTGTTCCTGTCTAGTGATGTTCTGGCCCCTCGCTGCAGTCTTTTTTTCTCTCAGGCTCCAGCCTTTCCATGAATCTTCTGTATTGCTCCTCATTTGACTTTACACCGCCCGTGTTCCCTCATTTCCTCCCCTGCCTGCTGCCACACCCAGGCCTACTACCGTGACCCCATCCTCCTGCATCCTTCCTCAGCCTCCTGGTCTTTCACTGCATCTCCTGCTGACCTACACATGGTTCACGTCCTCCATCCTAGCCTAGCCTTCTGTCTTCTCCTGCAGTACGACCACCCATCACAGCCACCCCACGAGCTGAGCCTAGCGCTATCCTAAGTCTACTGACCTCTTCCCATCTTCCCTCTGCCTGATGAGTCTCAACTGGATCTTCCCTGCCTGGTACCCAGATCCCTAAGCATCCTGGGACTGCTTCTAGAACCTGGAGTCCTAATCTCCCCTAGAACTTTCTTCCCTCCTCCAGCCTCCTCATATGCCCAAAACAAACTCCCTGTCTTTAGCATCCTGCATCCACACCCAGCACTTCCATCCTTCCAGACTTCTGCCATTCCTTCCCCACTCCTGCCCCTCCCATCCGATCCGCTCAGGCTGGGGCCCTCCTGCTTTCTGTCTTAGTTTCTTCTGCTCTATTCCCAACACCTTCCCAACCCTTCCCCCGGATCCTGCCTTTCCCTGTCCTCATTCTCCTCCCTTGTACAGCTCCATTTTCGCCATCCTTCTGCCTTCCCAGAGCTCAGTAGTACCCTCCTTGGGAGCACTGGGCCCTCACAACCAGCCTCCAACTCCTCTGATACCCTTCCCAGTCTGCTCACTTCTCAATGTCCCTGGGGACCTGCTGGGGCCTTTTACTTCGCCCTGAACTTTTTGTATACTCGTGCAGACTGTTCTTCTCCAGAGAGTCTGGACTTAACTAAGGGCATCTGACCCTCCTCCACAGAGATCTTTGCCCACAGAGAGCCCCAAATCCAGGCCATGAGCCTGGAGCCCTCCTCCACAGGCCCCGCCCCTCTGCCCCATTGCAGGCTCATTATCTTAGCATTGAGCCCTAAGCTGCCCTTGTCTTAGTCCCTTCTCCCCAAGTCTCCTGCTCCCCCAGATAGTCCTCCATCCCCTTTTAGGTTTTTTCACCCACACCAGCACCTTCTGGCACTCAGTTCTCCAACCATCACAGCTGTAGACGAAATGCTTCCCTACTTATTGAAACCCCTGTCTTGTTAGTGAGCATCATCTCCTCCTCACTTCCTTGAGCATCGTCCCACATTTCCAGTGAATGGCTCTTCTGATGTGTGTGTGTGTGTGTGCGTGTGTGTGTGTGTGTGTGTGTGCGTGTGTGTGTGTGTGTTCTAAGCATTAACAGCATGTGTGGTCCCAGGTCAGGCCAGAAGAGTGCCTGCCCTTCCACACTGAAGCCTCAGACGACAGGAGAAGGGAGTTGCAGACCACTGTGCACCCCATGCTGGTGTTTGTCATGAAACTTCAGGCCTGTGGAGGAGCAGACAGGGGTCCTGAGTGAGTGCTCAGATGACAAGCTCCAGAGACTCCTGGGCCAACAGAACTTGTGGCCCTATTCTCCAGCCCACTTTCCTATAGCAGGCTTCTGTTTTCTATGAACATTTTTCCCTCCCTGGGACCTGTCTTCCTCTCCACTCTTCTCCAGGACTCCCTTATCACCCTGCCAGGCCCGTCCTCCTATCATCCCCCTCATCCTCTCGTCTGCACCCTTCACTCTCCTTCCCTCCCACGTTGTCTCTTGCTCACCTGCAAAAGGTGCCTGTCCCTTCTAGCCACCTTACCATATGTAGGAAGGTCTTCCCCTCCTACAGGGAGCATACCAGGCTTCTGGCCCACCCCAGGTTTTGACTGTTGCTGTATCCAGGAACCCTTGTCTCTATCCTCATTTTCATCCTTCTTACCTAAGCCAGCATAGTACCTACATTCTTGGGGTACTCCTAACAGCCTGCTCATAGAGTCTGTTCATCTCCCCATGGCCCTCAGGACCTACTGGGGCCTCCTACTCTCCCCCTGAGACTCCTGTCTCCTTGCCTAGACTTTGTGTCCCGCTATAGCTTCTGGATCCAGCAATGGACACAGAGATCTATGTCCACCCCTGAGCCTCCAATCCATGTTCTGATCAGGAAATCACAGACTTATGCTTGGCCCATCTGTGTCCTTCTTGGCCAACCCAGCCTAGTTCCTGCTCTCCCTGGTTAATAAACCTCTGCAGCACGCATCTTGCCTATCCTAACATCCCTCTACAGCACTCAAAGTTACCTCGTCCTGGCTTCCTTATCTCCCTGATCGTCTTCTCTGCTGCAACCTCATACCCTGTTATCTTGCCACGTAGGAACCACTGTCTCAAAGACTCTGCAAATGAAACACCCATAGCTTCCTACTCTCATGTTGTCTCTTTTCCCATGCCTCTGCACTGTCCCCTGCCCTTCTCATGTCTCCCTAGATACCCTACCTTAAGCCCCACTCTTTTGTCCTCCCTGTCCCTGTCTGCCCTCCTCAGAAGCACTGTGCCCTTGGATGTCTTCTATGTTCCAACAACAGCTTCCACACCACAGTAGTCAATCTCTTATGCTTCCCACAACCTTCTAAGCCCGAAAACATTCCTCTTCCAATGCAAGTAGCATAGGCTTACCCTGGCCATCCCATCCTCCTTCTAGCCTACTACCCTCCCTCACAAGTTCCTGATTTCCTTTGTCCTCCAAGGAACACCCTGATCCTCCTGTCCTCCTCAATAGAGTTTGGCTATCCTCTGCAGACTTCTGCTTTCCTTTCCCAATACCCTAGCCACATCTGTGTAGCCACATCCCAACACCTGTGACACATCAGTTTCTGCTTTACATCATCCTCCAACCTACAATTCCAGAGACTTCTGTTCTTTTCTTCAGCTACTTGCTCTCTTGTCCCCAAGCCTCCAACATTTCATGCAGATGTTGGTTTTACCCAGCTAGATATCCTATCCTTAGTTCATTGGTCTCTTCCTTTCTACCCTGTATCTGCTAAGTCTCCAACCAATTCCCCAGGCCTGAGACTGAGAGTCCTAGACCCCCGGGACTGCTTCTGGAACCCAGAGTCCTAATCTCTCCACGGACTTCTCAAGCGCCCAAGACTCCTCCTACCTTCTCTTTAGCATCCTGTCCTTAGAGCCAATATTGCCAATTTTCTAGGCACGCAGCACCACTTCCAACTTCCTCTCCACACCCATGCCATCACTCAAATCCTGTCCCTCCTGTATTCCCCTTTAGTTTCTTTCAATACTTCTCTCTGTCTCCGGCCCTCCTCCTCCTCATATCCTTCTAACTTGTTCCCCAGGATTCTGATTTCCCCCTCTTCCCTCATTATTCATCATCCTTCTGCCTTCCTAGGGCCTCATACCCTCTTTAGGAGCATCAGCCCCATCCTCTTGTCAGGCCCTCATCCCCAGCCTGTCACTCTCCTCATATCGTTCCAGTCTACTCAAGTCCTCATGTCCCTACTGGAGCCTCCTATTTTCGCCTCGAGTCTCCTGTTCTCCCTCATTGACTTTGCCCCTCTCCATAGCTTCTGGGCCTACCATTGGTCATCTCAGACACCTCCTCCAGATTCCTACGATGATGCCCTGAGCCTCTGATTTAAGCTCTAACCCTGTAATGTGGCTTCACAGGCACCTGTTCTCCTCCCTAGTCTGGCCCATTACCCCTTGCATTGCATCTCAAGGCTGCCCTTGACTTCCTGGCCTCTCTCCCAGACTCCTACCTTCCTAGATGCCCCCACAAGACCCTATGTAGAATCCCACATTTACCAGAGCCTCTTTCCAGTATTCAGTTCTCTGAACATCACACACATAATCTCTACCCTTCTCTATTAGTAAAAATTACCGACTTGTAAAAATCATGACAATTCTCTGAGTGTGGCTGTTTGATGTACACGTATGTTCAAAGGAGCAAGTGCACTCCTGGTCCCAGAGAGGTCAAAAGAGAGCACTGGACGCCCTGGGACTGGAGGTCTAGATTGTTGCGAGATGATGTGGGTGCCTCAATTCAAATTTCCAGGCCATGGATGGGCAGACAGTTGTCATGAGTGCTGAGACAAATGTCCAGACTCTCTCAGTCTACCTGAACTTGTGGCCATACACTAAAGTCCACTTTCCTATAGCAAGCAAGCTCCCACTCTTCTATGAGCCTCCTGCCCTCCCTCAAACCCATCTTTTCTTCCATATTCATATCTCCAAAGTCTGGCCTATTATTCACATCCCCTGTCCCCTTGCCCGTATCCTCACCGTCCCTATCTCCAACAGTGCCTCCTACTTACTTCCACACACACCTGTCCTCCTCCCTAGACTCCATTCTGTCTCTCCTGCCATCATCCCACCATCCTCCAGGGCCTCTTCCCATCCTGCTAAGAGCCTCTTGGCCTCTGACCTGGCTCCCTGCCCTCCTGCTGAGCTTCTCACTCTCCCCTTGGCTGGGACCCTCTTCTGCAGCCTGATCACCAGCCTGGTCTCCCTAGAGACTCCCCTGTGAACCACTGTACGCCCTAGGCTTTAGCCCTCTTTTCCCCTTGATTCTGCCTGCTGTTGCCTTGTCCTCCTGATGTCTGGCCAACTGTGCAGCCCTCCTCTCCAGCACTCTGACCCCCCCCCCCATTTGCCTCCTACTCACTCATGAGCAGTTTAGGCTTCTCCTGGGACCTATAGCTCTTCCCTGTCTGTCTGCCTTCCTAGGCGTCTAATGTATCCGGGAACCTTTTCTCTTACTCCCTAATCTTTTGGCCTCTGGGTGACTGCCTTATGCTTCTCAACAACATCCGTGCCTTAGAACCGTCTCAGAATCACGGCTCCACAGTCCCACTGCCCCGGGGCTTCCATCCTCCTGTGAACTCACTGTGCTTACCCATGCCCACATCAGCCCTTAGCAACCTTGCCTTCTGTCCTCCTGAGCCATTCTCCCAGGGCTTCTGCCCTCCCTTCCGGTCTCCCTCTGCAGCCCTGATACCTAGACTTCTGCTTTACTTCAGACTCCTATTCACCAGTCCTGGGCCTTCATCCTTCATCCTTGCCTTTTGCTTTCTTGAACCTCATCCTCTGACAGTTCACCCCAGACTTTCCCCATTCCCTAGCCAGCTAGCCTGCCCTTAGCAACTTGACCTCTCCAGCTTTCTGCTGTTCATCTCCTAAGCCTCCATTGGATCATCCTGTCTTCATTTCCAGAAAGTACACACCCTGGCAATGCCTCCAGCCTCCAATATTCTACTCTTTGTCTTTCCCTTGTCCCAAGCCTCCTCATGAGGCCCAGACTGTGACACTCCCCACCCCCCGCACTGAGCCAAGGATTTGCAATCTTCTAGACATATGCCATCCATCATTTCCAGCCTCCAGCCACTACCCCCACTCCTGCTCAACCCATGTCCCATGTGCACTTCTCCCTGGCTTCATGCTCTCCTACTGTTTGCTGCCCTCCTCCCCATCCTCCCCACCCACAGCTGCCCATTTTTTCTGCTTTGCCCTCTACTCATTTGCCACTCTTTTAGACCCATAACCTCATCACCTCCCATATCCCCCTACCCTCCTCCATGTCATTCAGGCCCCACTCAAGCCTCCAGCAGTCCTCCCAAGTCCACTCCCATCCCCATACACCCCAAGACCCCCTGCAGCCTGCTACCCAAACCAGGAGCCTCCCCTCCTCCTGGTCAGTCTTTGTGCCCCCCCCCCAAGCCTCCTGACCACTTTGGGAGCCTCTTGAGCTCCTCCTCAGGCCCCTGTGCTTCTCTGGAACCTCTAGCCCATGCCCTGATACTGCGATCCCCCTTGAGAGACACCTACCCTCTGCTTAGCGTAGTCTTCTTTCCCTCACATGTATCCTCAGCCGCCCTTGTTTTCCTGCCTGCCCGTTCCCATCTCCTTCTTCATCACTCAACCCTTGAAGCAGGAGCTTATGAGCATCCTGCCCTCCCACCGAGCCCCCTTCATCTTCCCTGAGCTAGTTGACTTCCTCCGCCTGGCGACGGGGCCTCATAACAAAACCCTCATTTTCCTGCCCACACCCTCACCCTTCTCTTATAGTGCCTTGTGCTTGCCTCCATAGACATCTGCCCTCCTCCCCAACCTTCTTTCTGTCTCTCCTGCCATGGCACCATCCGTCTGAGCATCCTCCTGTCCTGCATAGAGGCCCCTTGTCCTCTTCCCTGGCTTGCTCAGCTTTAAGTCTCTCCCATTCTGACACCCTTCCTCCCATTCCTTTATCCCCTTTCATCCTTTCCACTCCTTCCCAATGGCTCATTTCTCTGCTTCGGTATCCCCCCAGAAGGAAATCCTGCTTTCTTGTCAGACTCTTCACCTCCTGGCATAACACTTGACTTCCCTGCCCTTGTGATCTGCTCCCCTTGACCCTTCTGTCTATTGGTACCCTGTCCTCTTGCTATCCTGCCAAAAATGCTGCCTTCCTCTCCAGCACTCTGGCCTCTCGAAGGCTTTTATGCCTTAGCCTTCTCTTCACTTCCCTGGCCCCTGCCACTTTCCTGGCCCTCCTTCCCTCCTAACCTTTCGATGTCTCCCTGAACTTCCTACTTCACTCACCAATCCTTTATCCTCCCAGTGAAAAAAGTTCTGCCCTCCTTAGCAGCATCGAGCCCTCAGCAAGCCTCTGACTCTCCACCCAGGCTTCCACCCTCCCAGGAACTCCCTCCATGTTCCTGCAGCCACCACAGCCTCTTCCGCTCCAATGTGGGGACCTACCCTTCCTTTGGCCATCCTGTCATCTTTAGTCACCTACCTTCTCTCTCAGCATGCTGACCCTCCTCTGGCCTCATCGGCTCACCATGAGCTTCCTGTTCCCCTGAGCAGAATCTTCCTGGGCTCCCCAGACTTTTGCCTTGCTTTGCAGCCTCCCTACCCAGCCCAGATACCTCAACGACACCTGCCTTATCTCAGTCTCAATCCCAGCACCCCTGAAGCCTCCTGCCTCCTCCACAGCCATCTCCACTCTTGCCCCTCAGCCTACTCAAAGCTCACTCGGGAGTTTTGCCTTTCACTAGCTAGTTGCGTGGTACTGTCATACATTGTGATGACCACTGAGTAACAGCTACTAGTTGATGTCCTCTGTGTGATGGCCTCTCTATGCTGGCCATGGCTTGATCCCACAGTATTATGGTGACTGTATGGTGGCTACTGCGTGATGACCACTGAGTGATGACTAGACCTCCACTTTAGTCTTCTGTCTCCATCTCCCAAGCCTCTACTGGCTATTCCTGACTCTACACTCCGAGTCCTGTACATCTTGGGACTACCGGGCACTTCATGTCCTTCTCTCCTCAATCCTTCCCAGTCTCCTGCTCCCCCATCATTTCCACCTGCTCATCACCTACCATTCCCTGATCCCCTTGCTCCAAGAACAAGTGTTTCCAATTCCCCCCTACTTCTGCCACCACCTCCAGGCTCTTGCCCTTCCTCAAGACACATGTTCAACCTGTCCCTCCTGTGTCGCTCCTCAGCTTCTTCCTCTGCTCCTGTGTGCCATGCCCTCTTTCCCACTACTCCCCTTTTGCTTTTCACTATCCTCTATCGACACTCCCTTTGCCCTAGACCTCATCATCTCTCTGCCTTCCCACAGCCTCCTACTCTCCTCCAGATTGGCTGGGCCCCATCTTCAACCTTCAGCCTCCTGTTGTCCTCCCCAGACTATCTGATCCTCTAGTTCTTAACCTAGGAACCTGCTGCCACCTGGTACCCTCCCCTTGAACTCCTGTCTTCTTGTCCTCCTTTCTAGACTTTGTACCTAAGCTGCAGGGTACCAGTGTGTGTCCTGCCCTCCTCCCCAGACATAGGTCTCTCCCCGAACCTCCAATACATTCTCTGACACTGAAGTCCTCCTCTGCAGGCACCTTCCATTCTCCCTAGTCTGGGTTTACTTGTCACCCTCCTATGGCATGCTAAGCTTCCCCTGACTTCCTAATCTCCTCTGAAGGCTCCTACCACCCCCATAGCCTCTTATATTCCCTGATTATTTTCCTACCCTATACCAGAACATCCTTCCAGTACTCAGCGTTCCAACTACCACTGCAGTCAAAGAACATCTTTCCCATTATTAAAAGATTGCCCATTCTTTAAAAATGTTTAAAAACCAAAAAACAAAGAACTAAAGAAACAAAAAACGTTCTGTGACTAGCTCTTCAAGTGTCCATGTTCTAAGTAGAAGACACACTGGTGGTCCCTGGGAAGGCTGGAGGATGACACTGAATCCCTTAGGACTAGAGATGCCAGTGTATTTGAACTTCTGGAGACACAGATGGTCGTCTCAGCTTCTGAGCCATGTTTCTAGCATGGGACTCTCCTAGTCCGTCTGAACTTTTGGCTCCCAGCTTTCCATGAGGCTTCTCCTTCAGTCTCAGCTCTTTTACCCTCCCCGTGGTGCCTCCACATCTCCTCCTCAGCCTTCTGCCACACACCAGACCTCCTACTATGGCGCCCGTCCTCCTCTTCACACTCTTACCCTCCTTCCTGTTGCAGTTATGTTACCAGTATAGCCTAATAATGTTTACTATTAGGCCTATAATTATTATTATGGCAGTATTTTCTAACCCGCAAGCGACCAATCAAGACACAGACACTTGTTATGTTTTAAAATAGCCTTAGTTAATCTGGAGCAGGGAAGATATTAATCCCCTAAACTACTTCCCATAGTGGGGCAGGTATGGGATATCTGCCCTAATCATATGCCATCTGCTTCCAATAATTTCTATCAAGCTACCTCCCATCCATCATCCCAAATACTTGCTAATGTTCTTCATCTGGGCCAAATCCTCCATCCATGCCGGCCATGTGCTTCTCCTCCACCTAACCATGGCGGCCTTCCTTCTTCCTCTCCTCTCCTTCGGTCTCTCTTCCTCCCAAGATTCTTTCTGTCTCTCCAAACCCAGGAACCTTAGCCATGTCTATCCCATTTGCCCTGCCCAGGTGTGATGGCCTTTTATTAATTAGCATCAAAATACACCAGACCAACCCCCAACAATCCCCCTTTTCTGTCTATATAAAGACAGAAAATATAAAGGCCATTCTTTTTATATACAGTAAGAACAATTACGAAAAATTATAAAAAACAATAGGTAAGACTTACATACATAATGTCTAATCAAAAGGCATTTGTCAACTTTGAAGAAAATATTATCTATTCTATCTTGGTGAGTCTAAAGTTTTGAACCAAAATCAATATCTATTAAAGCTTATATCTATCAGCCTAAGATATCTATCTAGACCTAAAAGTATCTTCTTAACTCCTAAGCAACTAAGCACAAATTTAAAACTAACTATCTGGTCTTCAACCTCATCGGAGAGTTGAGAAGGAATACATTTAATTACCTGAGTAAACAGGAAGTGTAGGTTAGCAGCTTCTGAAGTGAAAAAAAAAAGTCAGAAACAGTTTGTTACCTGAATAGTCACTCAAAATTCTCTAAACATTGGAGCATCATCTTTAGCCTTCTGTCCCAAAATATCTGACAGACATATTTGTGAGGCAGGAACTATTGAGGTTTGTTTACCCTGTCTTGGCAGAGTCTGGCCATCGACTCTGCCTACATCCAAGCTTGCCCTTTTTAGGCAGATTACAATGGCGCCCATCCTTCTCTTCACACTCTTATCCTCCTTCCTCCTTCAGTGCCTCGTGATCACCTCTGCATACTTCTGTCCTCCTTTCTAGCTTCCTCTCTGTCCCTCTGCCATGCTACCTTCAGTCCAAGACATCAACTTCCTTCTGCCATCCTCCTGGCCTCTTCCCTGGTTTCCTGCTCATCGCTCCCAGTTTTGATTCCCCCTGAAGGTCCAGACTCTCCCTATAGCCCTCATTTCCATCCTTCGTTCCTACCCCACCCTATTGCAAACCTGCCTAGGTTAGCCCTAGATAACCTAGGGAATCCAGCCTACAGCATCGCATCAGACCGTACACTCCCCTAAGATTCCTAACCTCCCTGTGAAACACTTGAACTCCCCTGGTATGTGGTACTGTGCTCTCTCCACCCAGAGTCCCTGTAGGCAGCTGTCCCGACCTCCGACCTCCGTCCTTCTGCTATCTTGCCCTCCTCTTCAGTACTCTGCCCTCCCCAACCCTTCTACTTTCCCATTTGTCTTCTCTTATCCTTCCTGGCCCTTGCTAAGCCTTCTAGTGTCTGACTCTCTTGTCCTGTGTGTACCATTCTGGTATTCTAGATACACACAGGCCACAGTGTTACCCTCCTTGTCTACTCTGATCCCTCTCTAAATCCTGAACTTTTCTGTCCTCCTAGGCACCCCCTGAGCCGTATCTTCTCCTAAGTAGACTCTTGCCATCCTCCCCAGACTTCTGCCCTCACTTGAGGTCCCCTTACATAGCGCTGACACTGACACTTTGCCTTCCCTCAGCCTCTGGCCGATGAGTCCTAAACTCCTTAACCTTCCACCCCAGCCACTTGCTCTCATACCACTGAACCTCTGACACTTCAACCCAGATGTTACTGTGTACCCGGGAAGCTGTAGCCAACTGATCTACTTTCCTTTCTGCCCTCTGCCTCCCAGGCCTAAACTGGACCTTCTCAGGATGACAGCCACAAACCTAGACACCCCAGGACTGCTTCTGGAACCCAGTGTCCTATGAACCTCCTCTGTCCTCCCAGGCTTATTAACTGCCCTGGATTCCTACCCTCATCTAGCATGCCGCCCTGACACTATTCCAGATTGCTGACATCACTTCCAACATCTTGATTCTACCAGGGACACCTGCTCATGCGCTGTCCCTCCTGCATCCTTCCTTAGATATTTGCAATCCCTCTGTTTCTCCTGCCCTCCTCCCCATCCACCTATTAGCATCTTCCCTGGGTTTCTGCTTCTCCCTATCCTGCTTCTTCTCTCTTTTAGCCTCCTCTCACCATCCTTCTGCCTTCCCACAGCCTCATACGATCCACGTGAACATGCAGCCCTCATCCCCAACCTGCAACTTCCCTGATATCCTTCCCCTTGACCCTTGGGACCTCTTGGACTCTGCTGCTCTCACCCCAGTTCTCCTATCCTATTGCCCAGACTCTGCAGCTTGCCTTCCTTGTGAGATTTCTCTGCCCAGACCCAAGCCTCCAATTCATGCTCTGTCCCATCTCCACAGGCAACTTGCTTCCTGTCTACTCTAGGCTTATTAGTTTTCCATAGCACTCTAAACTACCCATGACTTCCTCCTCTCTCCCATCCCCTAGTTCTTTCTCTAGCCTGTGATTTAAAATAACATTGTACAACAGTGCCTCGTGCCAGGGGTCAGTGTTCCTGTGTTCCAACCTTCACAGGCATATACTAAACTCTTCCTTCTTACTATACATTCCTTTTTTTTTTTTTTTTTGAGACAGGGTTTCTCTGTGTAGTGTTGGCTGTCCTGGACTCACTTTGTAGACCAGCCTGGCCTTGAACTCACAGAGATCCGCCTGCCTCGGGGCTCCCCCCCCCCCCCCCTGAGTGCTATGATTAAAGGCATGTGCCCCCACACCCAGCCACATTCCTCATTCTTAAAAGTCATGAATTTTCTTTCAATGACCACTTTGCCTGTGTGCATAACCTTAGCAGCAAGTGCACAAATGGTCCAGGATACTGTAAGACACTGCTGGCTCCTCTGGGACTTAAGTTGCACACCGTTGTGAGCCCCCTGTGAGTCCTTTGACTCAAACTCTGGGCCTGTGGAGGAGCGGAAAGTCTGTTCTGAGTGCTGGGCCAGATGTCCAGGCCCAGACTCTCCTTGTCTATCTGGAACTCTGGCCCTATTGAGTCAGCCTTTCTAAAACAGGCTCCCATTTTCCTGTGAACCTCTACCTCCTCTGCTACGTGCCTTTTCCCTCTACTGCTCACCCTGATTCACTCAGCCTCCAGGCTAAATCCTGCTCCTCCTCCCCTGCTCCGTGGCTTCCTGCTTAACTGCACATAATCCAGTCCTTTTACCTAGGTCTCTGCTGTTTCCAGCCACCCTCCACATCCCTGCAAGCCTCCTGGTCTCCAGCAGAGAGCTTTCTGGTCTCTTCCTAGGCTTCCTACCCCTCCCAGAGTTGGATACTTCTAGACTAGAACTTTCCTCAGCATGCCCCATCTCCATCCTGCTTATCAACCCAGCTGAGTGCCTAGCCTCTCCGGTTCATGACCCCCCCCCCCCCCCCCCCCCCGCCTGAAAACAAGTAGTGTGCTTTCCCTTTACACTCCCCACTTGCACGTGGACCGTCGATCTCTCCTGGACTGACTCCTTTCCATCTCCTTAATTCTCCTCTTTGCTGCAGCCCTGTCCTCCCTGTATCCTAACACATCTCCGGCACTGTGGGCCCCCAGTCTCTAGCCACCTACCCTCTTGTAGCCTTCTCTTCTCCTCCCTGGCCTTTGTAGATTATCCTGCCCTTCTGGCCACCTAAGCTTCTCACCTCCTGCCTTCTGTCCCTGGACTTTTGTCTTCACTGTCAGCACCTTGCCATGTCGTCAACAACAGCAATGTACTATTGAATGGGCTTCCATGCTCCCAGCAAAGCCTGCTCTTCCTGGCAGACTCCTAGGGACCCAGAATCTTTTCCTCCTCTCCAGACCTATGCTCAGCCTGGCCATCCTCTCTTCCTCCTAGCCCACTCCCTCCCTCTCAATGTCCTGTCTTCCTCTGGACTCCTAGGCCCTCTTGTCCCCCTGAAAAGTCAGGCCATAGCCCCCAGACTTCTCCCCCTCTTTCCGGTCTCCCTACAGAGCCTGCTACCTAGAATTCTGCCTTACCTCCGCCTCGGAACCTTGACTCCGGAGACCCACCCTTCCACTCCAGCCATTTGTTCTGTTACCCTTGAGCCCCCAACATTTCATCACAAATGTTGGACATGACCCAGCCAGCTACCATGTCCTTAGCCGAATGACCACCTCTCTAAGGTGCCCTCCACTGCTAAGCCTCCACTAGATTTTTCTGGCCTGGGACCCAGATTCTTAGACACCCTAGGACTGCCTCTTATAAATGAGTGTCCAACTTTCCCCAGAACTTTATTCTCCTTCCATCCTTCTCCCTTACCCAAGACTTACCCTTTCTTAAGAATCCTACCCCAAAATACAGCATTCCCAACTTTGCAGACTTCTCCCACCCCTTCCAAGCCCCATGACACCCTCCCACTCTGGCCTTCTGGCATTCAGCCTTAGTTTCTTGCAATCCCTCTCTCCTGCCCTCCTCCCTTGAGCCCACTAACATACTCCTCAGACCTCCACTGTTCCTATCCTCACTCTGCCTTCTAGGCCCGTGTCCTCAGCATCTTTGGGTCTTCCCAGAAGCTCTTAAGCGACTCAGGAACATTTGGCCCTCATCCCCAGCCTGCAGCTCCCTGATATCCTCCCTAGGCTAGTCCTGTGTTCATATCCCCTGGGACCTCTTGGAACCTGCTACCCTCAACCACAGTCTCCTGTCCTCATGCTCAAACTTTTTGTCCCTCTGCTGCTGCTGTTATTATTACTACTGTTGTTGTTGTTACTACTACTACTACTGCTACTACTTTACTACTACATTTGGGTTTTTTGAGAAAGGTTTCTCTGTGTAGCCCTGGCTGTCCCAGAACTTGCTCTGTAAACCTGGCTGGCCTCGAACTCAGATCTACCTGCCTCTGCCTCCCGAATGCTGGGATTAAAGAATAGCGTGCCTGGCTCACTCCACTCCTTCTTGACCTAATAGACCACTGGACCTCAATACAAGACTTCTTTGTCTAATCACCTAACCGCTACTTCATGCCCTGACCGTGAAAGCCTCCTCTGTAAGTACCTTCCCTCCTCTCTGGTCTAAGTCTTTTGCCATAGCACTATGACATGTCCCTTACTCCCTTCCCTGTACTCAAATGCCTAGCTTCCCCCAGATCCTCCTCTATCCTCTTTTTGGAATCCCACTGTCACACCAGAACCTCCTTCTATCCAGGACTGTTCTCCAACCATCACAGGCATAGACTAAACACTTCCCTCTTATTGAAAATTGCCTCTCAAGAACCATTACAAATCTGCGAATGGCTGCTTTGCCTGTGTGCACGCACTAAGCATCAAGTGCACTATGGTACCTGGATAGACCAGCCAGAAGAAGGTATTGGATCCTGTAGGACTGGAGTTACAGACTGTTGTGAGCTTCATACACGTACTTGGAATCCAACTTTAGGGCCTCTAGAAGAGAAAACAGTTGCTCTGTGTGTTGAGCCAAATGTCCATCCACAGACTTTCCCATTCTTTCTGAACTCGAATCCCTAGGCTCTAGCCTACTTTCATAGAGCAGGCTACCATTTTCTAGAAGTGGCTACCATTTTCTTCCCTCCCTCACATTTGTCTTCTCTTCCACAGTTCATCCTGATGCTCTCAGCTTGCAGTCAAACCTAGGCCTCCTATTACACCCATTTCTCCTGCCTATATCTGCACCATCGTCGCCTGTACCATCGTCGCCTCCCACAGTACCTCCTGCTCATCTGTACATCTGACTCTTGTCTAGATTTCTGTACTTCCTGATACCTACCACTCATGCGAGCCTCCTACCCTCCTGGAGAGAATCTCCTGTTTCCTTGCCAGGTTTTCTGCTCCTTGACAGTTTTGACTCCCTCTGACTCCACCCCTGACACACTCTCTCTCTCTCTCTCTCTCTCTCTCTCTCTCTCTCTCTCTCTCTCTCTCTCTCTCTCTCACACACACACACACACACACACACACACACTCACACTCACACACACACACACACACACACACACACAGAAACGTCCTCTGCTTCTCACCTAGTTCAGGCTAGTGCCAACCCTCCCTGGTTCATAATCCTCTCTCCAGCATCCATCTTGCCTTGCTCTCAGACTCCTATGTTCCTAATACAACACATAAACTCCCCTGTTGTTACTCACTCCAATCCCTTCACTGCCTCTCCTCTCTGCTCTATCCCTGTCTTCCCGCCATGCTGCCAAGCATGCAGCCTTCCTCCTCAGGACTCAGCTCCCCCCTTAGACTCCTACTCTCACCATAGCCTCTGTTCTCCTCCTGGCCCCTGTCCTCCTCCCTGCTCTTCTTAGCCCATCTAGCCTCCCCGTCTCCGCGAACCTCCTGCTGCAATCCCCAGTCTTTCTTGCTCCTGGTGTGTACCCTGCCCTCAGGAGCACTATGTCCCAGGACAGTCTCTGAATTTTCCCCATACTTCCACACTCATGTCAAAGGCCTGTGCTTCCACACAGTGACCCCTAACATCCCAGAGACTAGCCCTCTACACCTGGCCTATCAATTTGCCATTCCATCACCCTCCTTGTCTACTATCCTTCCCCTGTCTGCCCTCCTCGTCCACACTTCCTTCTCTACAGCCTTTGTTCTCCCCAGCCTTTTGAACCCCCTCCCACCCCGAACTCTCCCCAGCCCCTTCCCAGCTTCCTGCTGTCCACTGTACCTAGCCTTCAGTTTCAGCCTTCTTTTCCCCTTCCTCCAGGCCTCTTATTCCCACTCTAACCCAGCCTTATACCCGCCATGCTTCTCTGCCTTCCTCATCAACAGGCTGCCCCTCACAAGCCCCAGCCATTCCTTTTACCAGAGCTGCTGTGTACCCGGGCCCCCTGCCCTTCTCTACAGCACCCCAGAGCCCCCAGCCCCACTCTATAGTAATCCAGAGCCCGTGCTCTGCTCTACAGTACCCCTGACCCCTGCCCTGCTCTACAGTACCTCAGAGCCCCCTGCCCTGCTCTTCGGGCTTCAACCTTCCCAGAAAAAAAATCTTCCTGATTTCCTCCAGTCTCCCACAATGCTTTTGAGCTTCATGTACTCCTTGTTGTCTTCCGGTCCTTCTCCCAAACTTTCTTCCTCCCTCCCTCCCCAGTCTGTTACCTTCCTGCTGCCTCTTTCCCTGCCCTCCATCCCTCAGAAGGGAGTCTCTTTACAGCCCTGCTGTCTGACCTCCCCAAGTCTCCTTCCCATTGAGTCTCCTGCCCTCTGGCCAGGCCCACCTTGCCTCAGCCCTGGAGTTCCTGGATTCTCAAGTAACCCCTTACCAGGGAGCTCTGAGAGAAGAGAGTCATGGAAGGAAAGCAGGCATCTTTCAGGTACTGCACTTGGTGGGTGGTTCATCTTCTCAGGAGTCCCTAGGAAGCTGCCTAACAAAAGGCAGTGAGGACTTTACTACTGCAGAGAGGTCTCAGGACTGCGCAGTGTGCCCTACAGGGAGCTGTCTCATTTCCCCTTACTCTTGAGGTTCAACTTGAATTACACAGGTTGACTCCAGACCCTAGAATGAAAAAGAAGCCTTTGATTCACTTTCTATCTCTGAACAGTGTGAATGAAACCAACTAGAGCCTTCTGGACCCACTCAACTGTTGCCCATTCAGCTTGGGAGGGGGGGCAGAGGCTGGTGGTCCTGTCAAGGGTGGTCTGGAAGGAGGTTCTAAAGGAGGAGAACTTCCCTGCTCCACTCTGGATGGCCCTCTTGGCTTACAGCTTGCTGTCCCATGTCCCACCCATTTCTGCACTCAGCAGAAACAGGAGGCAGCAAGGCAGTGATCGGTGTACAGAACTCAGGGGTTTTATTTTAACTTTGGGAGAGAACACCATGTGACAACATCAGAAGCTGCATCTCTGACCAGACAGTGCTGGCCATACATAGTCCATCACACATGGAAATGTAAGGTCATCCAGGTCAAGTCTCTGAATTCATTGAAGCTCCGCTGCCTGCAAATGAAGTGTTCCACCACCCTGTCACACAGTGAGGACACCATGAAGGAACAAAAGTAGCCAAGGGGGCGGGGAAAGCAGAAGCTCACAGACTGCTCAGGGCCATGATGGGACAGGGACACAAAACTGAGACCTAGTTCTGCCCTTCTCCTGCGTGACACCACTGGGCCCAGAGTCCAGGCCAATGTCAGGACCTCTGACCTTGGCATGGTCGGGGAGGGGCTTCCCTAAAGTAGGAGATCTAAGAGGAGGAGCCTCCAGAATCCATATTTGTTTTTTCCAACAGAACAAGGTCCTCCTTTTACAGAAGCTCTTCCTCAATGCTACCGTCCCCAACAAAAACATGTTCTCACACATGGATCGATACATGCACAGACCACTCTGCGAGACTTGGCAGAAGCCTGGAACAAACATGTAGGGGCCATCCGCCTGTCGTTCTACCTGAAGTGAAAGAGCTGGAGATCATCATTGGGTCCTTGGCTCTTAATGAACACCCAGGCCACTCTGTCCCTGGGCTGCCCAGGGTGCTGAAGGTTTCCACCCCAAGACCTCGAGCTACCAGTGCCAGGAGAACTGAGGAAAATAGGAAATGGCGGTCGCTTGAGTCACTCCTGGCCATTTAGGGAGCCCACCCAGGACCCCCTGGTCTGTTCTCACCCCGTCTGGATGATATCTCTAGATGTGATTCCAGAGATGGGACGCCAAGCCTAGAGACACAGAGATGGGCTCATAGCAATGCCCTCAGCCCTTCACTCTCCTGGTGGCATTCTGACCAATGCACCACAATGCCATCATCACACCCAGTCTTACCACCCAAGTGAGAGCTCTGTGCCATAGAAGTGCTCAGGAGCCCAGGGTCAAGCTCTAGTGAGGTGGGAGGGATGGGTCTTCCGGTAGCACTTGGCTTTCCAGGAGGTTCAGACTCTCTTCTCTGGCTCCCACCACAGCTATCCCTGCCTTTATCATGATCTTCCTGACCACTGCAAAGAAGGACAAATGCCCAGCTCTCCTATGCCATGGTGTCTCTCCCTAGGTCCCTGGACAGCCCTCTACCCCAGTGTCCTGCCAGGTTGTGAAGAAATTGCAGAGGGGGTGGGAGAAGGCAGGTCCAGGCCAAGCTGAGCTCCCCACTCTTTTGTGTGTAACAAGAGCAAATCCCGGACCCTTCCTTGAGCCCCATTGAGTTCATGAGGTGGGAGAGCACATCTCGCTCACAGTGTTGCTAGAGATAACAGTGCCCAAGGTACACTGGCATCTTTTCTATGCAGGGACCAGGAGACCTGAGCCACCCCACCCCTCTGGGCCCCACCAGAAAGGCCATTCTTCTTCTAGGTGGCTCTTCACCCAGCTGCTCCCTGAGCTGTTACAGGAACAGCTTGAAATGATCAGAGAAGAGGTAAGTCGTCACACAGAAGACCAACGCCTGAAAAAGAAAGACTTCAGAGTTGGCCTCCTAAGTATTCCCCTTCTCTACCCTATTCTGAAAGCTGCTGCCTGCTCCTAGAGTCCTTCCCACCTCTCCAGATCTGGTGGCACACAGCAGCCAGGCTGCTCCTGGCTGGGAGATTGGCTTCTGAGCCAGAGAGTGTCATACCAGGTGCTGCAGGGAGCCCGGGCAGACAAGGAGGATGAGAGAAACAGCCTGTTGGGGGAAGAGATGGCTGCAACCAAATATTGTCTGTTCTTCCTTGTGTGCAGATGCAGAGCCTCAGGATTGCCCTCTGACCAGGTTAGGGGAGCCTGAGGAGCAGGCAGGGGCCAGTTCCCTGTCCCAGCCCCAACAGTGCTGGAGGCAGTTAGGAGAAGGGCTGTGCACACCTGCAGAGAGTGTATTTAGACCTCCCTGTTAATAAGGGGGCAGGCCTGGGGATTGGTTCAGAAAAAAATATCTGTCCATTTTATCTGCTCACCTGACACAGGGAGAAATCAACGGAGAAATCTTCACTTGCCTAGGGCCTTCCTGGGTGCTCACTGGACCAATCCCCTCCCCTTCAGGGTTCAGGTGAAATCTCAGGAGGCCTCTGCACAAAAGGGGACTGGAGGCCTGGAAGGTGGGTGGGAGGGGGATCCCTGTCAATGTGTTGTGATGAGCTGACCCTCCAAGATGCCAAGGCCGCCCAAAACCCTACCACAGAATTGAGCTACCAGGGAACGTGGGAGAGCCTTGCCTACCGTTTTGGTCTCCAGCTTGCCTAGGCAGCAGGTGTGCCAGGCTGTATTCCCTGTCCCCACAATCCAGTCCTCTGGGTATTTAGATGCCATGGACACATACCCGCCAGCCCCCATTCCAACCTGTCGCCGCCGCCTACCTTCAGGCACAGGGCCTGGTAAATCAAGCACTGTGGTAGCATCTCTTCTTCTGGGCTTTCCCTCTTTTTGGCCAACGCTAGGTAACAGGTTTGCCAGACTCTGGTGATTCTCTGGATGAGGAGGAAAAGGACTGGGCTGTGAAGGTTTTTGTTTGTTTGTTTGTTTGTTGTTGTTGGTGGTGGTGGTGGTGGTGGCGGCAGCAGCGGCGGTGTGTGTGTGTGTGTGTGTGTGTGTGTGTGTGTGTGTGTGTGTGTGTGTGTATGGATGCAGGTCCTTGGGCCCTCCGCGGAGACCTAAAATGGATGGGGGCCTGGGCAGTGCCTCCTGTGTTCGCACCCCCCATCCCCTTGTACCCCCTTCCCCCATTCCCCGCCCCCTGCCCCCTGCCCCAGCAGCAGTCTCTGTGTACTGTGCGGCCCAGGTGTCTTTCCTGGGGCCTGCCTAGCTTGGAGGGATAGGATGGCCCCATTTGCTTGAGGGGCTGCCACGTGAAGGGCGGCTGCTCACGTGATCCACACCTGCACGCAGCTGTTCAGTATTACAGAGGCCACCAGGAAGGCCACAGTCACCGCCATAGGTCTATCTGGCCAGCTCTCCTGCCGTAGAGCCAGCCTATTGAGCCATGTGGCGCCACTCCATGGTGCCTGCAGCTCTGTCCTAGGGTTCCTGGTTCTGCGATCTTCAGAGCTCCACCCCCAGCGCTGCTGCTGCAGTTGAACACCCCCCAACCCCCGCCACCTCCTCCCTGAGCAGCTTGGACCCCGGCGCCAGACCTGCTGCTACTCAACTCCGCCCCTTGCCTTAGGCTTTGGGAGGATTGAGAGGGAGACCCCCGCTGGGAGCTCACACTTGCAAAACAGGCAAGCTTCAAAGGTTGCCTAAAGGTCTCTATCTCCTCACCCCACCCCACTCCTACCCCTTTGCACTCAGAGGCCCTGGTCTGGAGCTGTTGTTGATTTAAGGGCTCCGCCCCAAAGGTCGTGTAAGGGACCCAGGACCCCCTGTACTCTGAGGGGGCCATGGCCTGGAGCTGTTGGTTTAGGGCTCCGGCCCTGGATTTCTGATGGTAGGTCTCCGAGAGCCCGGGCCCTCTGACTTGACCTGTGTGATCCAGCAGCACACAGTACATTTCCATCTGCCTTCACGGCTTGCTCAGTGCCTATGCCTGAGGACCAAGTGGTTTAGAAGGCGCTAGTGCCAGTTCATTCTTGTGAGTCCCCTATGATAATGGAGAGATGGCCTGTGTTGACCATTTTGCTCACGTTGTACAGAAACCAAACACAGAAGCCCTAGTCCATGCACATCTTCATCATTCTTCCACAGTCTCCTCGGGAAATGTGGTCACTCAACCCACTGCACTTTTACATAGAATTGTAACTACCACGGAGCACTAATAAACCCATATTCAGGTATATTTTTTCCCATTAGATTTATTGGTGTTGCTTATTTCCTTGTTGGCAAATTTCAAGTTAGTCCCTGGATTTCTCAGAATGCTGCTTTTAATGTGTTTAGCCTGGTTGTTAAACATGTTTGCCTTGAATTTACATTTGGTCCTTGTTTATGACCCCGACACACTAGTGTGCTTTAATGCCTTCAATTTTTTTTCATGTAGTTTATACACTAAACTATACCAAACACAGTGAAAGCGCTATATATTTCATGAAACAATACATCCTCATACGTCCTTATGGTTATAAGGTTAAAAACAGTCGCCCTGGTGCCTTTTAGTTTAACAGGGAGATTGTGCCTAAATATTTAGGTCCTCTCTAAATGCCTGTTCACTATCATATTTTAATTGCTCTATGACTTCCCATCCAACTGGTTATAGGGACCAGAACTTTCACATGTACCTGGATAATTGTCCTACTTTACACAGTCGATGGTTTTGTTTTGCTTTTTAAGGGGCAACCTGAGACATTGAGATGAAACAAGGAAATGATTCAGAAGGACTGATCAAGAGTCCCCTCTCCCATCTGTTCCTAAACACAGATTCGACATTCATTAATCCTCTCAGAATTAAGGGGAAATATAAACAGTCACAGAAAAAAAAAAAAATGACAGCCCTGGCTGTCCTGGACTCACTTTGTAGACCAGGCTGGCCTCGAACTCACAGAGATCCACCTGCCTCTGCCTCCCGAGTGCTGGGATACAGGCATGTGCCAGCAC
The DNA here is from genome assembly GCF_903995435.1 of Acomys russatus. NCBI lineage: Eukaryota > Metazoa > Chordata > Mammalia > Rodentia > Muridae > Acomys > Acomys russatus. The sequence goes on from NC_067169.1 coordinate 107,470,840, forward strand.
ATCTAGCTGGTTTAAGTTTCATTTACGTATGTGTTTATTGTGCAGCATGCGCGTGCCTGGTGCCTGCAGAGGCATGCCGATGAAGGATGTCTAGTCACCTAGAACTGGAGTTACAGGTGGTGGTGAATGCACTCGTGTGGATTCTTGGAACCAAACCTGGGTCCTTCGTGGTCCTCAAGCAGATCAGGAAGCACTTAACAGCTGAGCCAGCTCTCCAACCCCCTTCTGTGCTTTTAAAATTATTTTTGCGAGTTGAAGCCTGCCAAAATAAATGTCATCTAACACGATGCTGTCCCCCTACAGCTAAGATACTTAAAAATGTATGTATAAAAGGAGCTTAAGCAAACCTAAAAGGACTAAGATTTCTTTTTCTTTGTTTCTTTCTTTTTTTTTTTTTTGTTTTTGTTTTTGTTTTCATTTTTGAGACAGGGTTTCTCTGTGTAGCCTTGGTTGCCCTGGAACTCACTCTGTAGACCAGGCTGGCCTCGAACTCACAGCAATCCCCCTGCCTCTGCGTCCTGGAGTGCTGGGATTAAAGGCATATGCCACCATGCCTGGCTAGGAGTAAGATTTATATATACCATTGATAGCCATGTAAAATGCCAGTGTCAGCAACTGGGAGACATTAATATGCATATTGTAACACTTGCAGCAGGCACTAAAACTGACTGTATTAGTGTGTTATATAGTAGTCCACATGAATCACAGTAAAAATTTTAAAGTGTTCGTGTAATCCACAGAAGGGGAAGAGAATAGGAACAGGAAAATAAACAGAATCAAGAGACAAAAAGAATGTCTTACTCAAATCCTATCAGTGCTCATTTTAATTTTGTTCTTGAGACAGGTTCCCACTATGCAATCCTGGCTGCCCTGTAAGTCTCTATAGAGACCACACTGGACTCAAACTCAGAGAAATCCCCCTGCCTCTCCGCTTCCCGAGTGCCCGGATAAGCCGTGAACACCATCATGTCCACCATTCTTTTCAATTTAAGTGGTCTAAATTAATTGGAACGCAGATGTTGGCAGAATGGATTAAAAGTTCACTTCAAAATTTATTAAGTAGCCAGGTGTGGTGACGCACGCCTGTAATCCCAGCACTTGGGAGGCAGAGGCAGGCGATCTCTGTGAGTTTAAGGCCAGCCTTGTTTTCAAGGAATGTCTAGGACAGTCAGGGCTACACAGAGAAACTGTGTCTCAAAAAAGAACTCAAACAAACAAACAAACAAATCATTTTAAAATATTTACTTAACACAGCACAGGAAATAGTTAGCCATGAAATAGAAAAAAAAAATGTTCATCAACTGATGAATGGATAAACGAAATGTGGTCCATATACACTCTAGAATACTATTCAGTCATTTGCCCTGTGCAAAGATTCTCTGTGTATTCCTCAAATGCTGATTTCTGTGCTGGTGCAGATCTGTTTACAGGACTTTGGCACTGATATTTTTATGAAGCACCTCTTGTCTCAATGTTCTATAACATTGCTCTCCAACACCTTCTGATTGGTTTTAATAAAAAGCTGATGGCCATTAAAAGAAATCATACCACGACTAAAATGAAACATCAAATATTTTCAAAAACCATCTCACTTCAAGGACAACAGCCCCAAGTCCTTAGTCACGTCGCGTTCTCATGAACTTTTTTTTAACCCAACTGTCTCAAAGTTTTACTGCCTTCTCCTAAACAAAATCTGTTAAAATAAAAGAAGCTCACTAACTTAGAAGGTGATGTTTAGTAAAAAAATCAGTTTGCCCTAGGGCTTCGGGTTCAAAAGAAAGCAAAGGCACTCCACTTGTGCGGCACAACAAAAGGCAGGCAAAAGACACGCAGGCTTCTGCTAAGTCAAACTTGTGATTGAAAAGGACTTATCACTGAATTTGAAAAAAAAAAGTGTCTTACTTCTTGAGGGGATACTTGGTTCTGTGAAGTAATACCTTGCAGTCCATCTTCCAAGAGTCAATCAAATCAAATCAACCAAACCTGCTCCCGTTTAAAGCAACTGCCTCAACCACTGAATGATTCCCTCCCCTTCTTGTTTGTAGCTTATTTTCTTTTTCTCAGACCCTAAAAACACTAGTGTATACTTCTAAGACATTTTATTATAAATCCTTTCTTTTTCCTTCTTTTTGTTTTGTTTTGTTTGTTTGTTTGGTTGGTTGGTTGTTTTTGTTTTTTGAGACGGGGTTTCTCTGTGTACTAACCCTGGCTGTCCTGGAACTCTCATTGTAGACCAGGCTGGCCTCGAACTCACAGAGATCCCGGTGCCTCTGCCTCCTTGAGTGCTGGGATTACAGGGATGCAACAGCATGCCCAGCTTTATTTTGTTTTTTGTTTTATTTTCTTTTATTTATTTATTTATTTATTTTTGTTTTGGTTTGTTTTGGTTTTTCAAGATAAGGTTTCTTTGTGTAGCCTTGGCTGCCCTGTCCTGGACTCTCTTTGTAGGCCATGCTGGCCTTGAACTCACAGAGATCTGCCTGCCTCTACCTCCCTGAGTACTGGGATTACAGACATGTACCACCACGCCTAGCCTTTCTTCAATGTATTTAACTTTTTGTTTAGTTTAGTTTTGGTTTGGTTTTTGACACAGGGTCTCCCTATGTAGCCTTGGCTAGCCTGGACTTGCTTTGTAATCCAGGCTGGCCTCGAACTCACAACAATCCGCCTGCCTCTGCCTCCTCAGTGGTGGGATTAAAGGCCTGCGCCATGCCTGGCTCAGAACGTTCTTAAAACCATTCATCAACAATCCTCAGAAGGCAACATGTGGCCCAGTCGGCCTCCTCTCTTCCTGCTTTAGATCGGGCTGTAGCTCTCAGCTCCTTCTCCAGTATCCCCACCATGATGATAATGGACTAAACCTCTGACACTGTAAGCCCAGCCCCAGTTAAACGGTTTCTTTCCTAAGAGCTGCTTTAGTCATGGTGCCTCTTCACAGCAACAGAACAGTGTCGAACACAACAAAGCAGTCTCATAGTGCAGTATTCATCCTTTTAAAGCATAGAACTCAGGCTGGACCTAGTAGCTGACCAGTACAGTACTGGGGATCCAGGAAGATTGCCACAAAAGCCTGCAGAGCGAGGCCTCTCCCCACCCCACCCTACCCCCCAAAAAAAAGAAGGAAAAGAAAAGAAGAAAAACATCTGTCCCTTTGTCCCACTCCACTGTCCTTGTGCTCTTCATATTTTGCAGCTGGCCTGAGGCTCTGTGCAATCTTTTATCAGTAATCTTGCCTCCATCTCCTAAGTATTGGGAGAGGGGAAAAAAAAAACCCTTTGCCATCAGGCCTGGCTTATTTGGTAATTTTGGCTGAGTTCTTTCACGTAGAATAAAATGTTCAAAGTGCAGTTCATCTTGCAAATGTCTGAGTACGTGCACATATAATTTCATTCTCTTAGATATGTATTTAGTAGTGAAATCAGCGGGGCGTGTGGCCACTCCACATTTAGCTTTCTGAGCAACAGCCCAGGGGGAGAGGTTGCTTTAGCTGTTTGGCCTTTGAAACAAGCTCACTCACAATGTGTGAGCCCTGTGATTGCTTTATAAACTTGCCAACGCTTGTTACTGTTTGTCTTTTAAAAACATTATAAACGTTTAAGTAGGTTATGGTGCAGCACTTCACTGTAATTTAGATTTAAGTTCTCCTTTTCTTCCTGCTCGTCTTTTTTTTTTTTTTTTTTTTTTTTTTTGTTTTGTTTTGTTTGTTTCTTCTTTCTTTTTATTTCCTGGAGACAGGATTTCTCAGTGTAACACCTCTGGTTGTCCTAGAACTCACTCTGTAGACCAGGCTGGCCTCAAACTCACAGTAATCGCTTGCCTCTGCCTCCTGAGTGCTGGGATGAAAGGCCTGAACCACCACTGCCAAGTTTCACAGGATTGTTGAATGGTTTTAAGAACATTCTGAGCTGGGCGTGGTAGCGCAGGCCTTTAATCCCAGCATTCAGGAGACTGAGGCAGGTGGATCTCTGTGAGTTCCAGGCCGGCCTGTACTACAGAGCATATATAGGCCATCCAAGTCTATACATACTTTTTCTTCTGGAACTGAACTCTGAGGCCAGGGCCATGTGCTCAATAGTGCTCTGCCACTGGCCTAACCCCTAGCCTCTATTTTCAATTTTTGTAATGAGTGATGATATTGGACATGGTCATTTTAAGAGCCAGAGAGATGGCTCGGTGGTTAAGAGTGCGTCCTGCCTTCCAGAGGACTAGAAGTGGGGTCCTAACACCCAGGTTAAACAGTTTACAACTGCCTGGGCAACTCCAGCTCCAAGGGATCTGGCATCTGTACCCTCCTTGGGCACCTACACTCACATACACCAACATACACATAATGTGAAATAATAAAAAATAAGACTTAAAACCATTTTAAACAACATAGTTCATTAGTATTAAATGTGTTGCCCATAATGAGCCAACTATTATCACTATGATCCTTTTAGCATCATCCCTGAGTAGGATCGCTATATCCATTAGGTGTTCAATTCAGTTCCCTTCCTTTCCCTCTCCAAGCTTCTTACACTTTCTTTTTTTCCTTTTTTCTTTTTCTTTTCTTTTCGTTGTTGTTGTCGTTGTTGTTGTTTAGGCAAAGTTTCTCTAGGTAGCCCTGGATGTCCCGAAACTCTCTGTAGACCAGGAGGGCCTTGAACTCAGAGATCTGTCTGCGTCTGCCTCCACAATTTCATCTGTGTTAAGATATGTCCTCCTGGGGACCAGCTTTCCCATTCTGGCCTTCCTCTTGATGATTTAATAGAGGATTATCATCACGTGACAAAAGGATTAAAGGCATTCACCACCACCGCCTGGAGCTTTATTAACTTTTATGGCTGTCTTATATTCCATTGTTAGATACACGCCATTTTTGGAACGATATTTTTTATCATGTTTATGTACATAAAACTCAGCCTAGTGGTGGTAGCACAAATCTTTAATCCAAGCACTTGGGAGGCAGAGGCAGAGGCAGGTGGATATCTGAGTTCAAGGCCAGCCTGGTCTACCGAGGGAGTTCCTTGCCAGCCAGGGCTACACAGAGAAACCTCAAACCTCTCCAGCCCCCGAAAAAATCAGCTATGTATATTTAACTCAGATAAGAGAGTTCTTTAATTTTTTTTTTAATGCAGCTTAGCAGTATGAGCCGCAGACTTGGGACCCAGGATGGCAGATTTCAGTGTATCACTTGTCATTGGTTCTCCAAACTTGTACCGGTGTACGCGGGGCTCCCTCGTCTTTCAGTTTAATCTATGTTATGACATCCCTGCCTGCTGGGTGGTGGTGGTGCATGCCTTTAATCAGCACTCAGGAAGCTGGGACCGAAAGATTGTCATGAGTTTGAGGCAGCCTAGGTTAGAATGAAATCCTGTCTCAAAAACACTGCAAAGCAAAAACCAAACAACAACAACAAAACCCCTACCAAACACACAAAACCCAAACATAAACATATATACGGGTGGGGGCTATATGACTGGACAAACCGTAAAGTTTGACCTTCCAACTTTCCGTAGGCTTTCTTCGTCGCCGTCGTCGTCATCCTCCTCCTCCTTGTTGTCGTTGTTGTCTCCTTTCTTCTTCTTCGTCTTTGTCTTCGTCTTCTCTTTGTTTTTGTTTTTTCAACACAGGGCTTCTCTGTGTAGCCTTAGCTTTCCCGGACCTCTTTGTAGGCTAGCCTCGAGCTCACAGAGATCCGCCTGCCTCTGCTTCCCAGAGTGCCCTGCTGGTCAACAGCTTTAGTAAACTACACTCCTATTGGCTGGTTGAGCAGCGACACGTATACGTGGCAGTCCTACCTCCGAGCAGGAACGCGTGCGCGTGGCAGTCTTGCCTCAGTTGGCGCCTCAGACTGAAGAGGCTGTACGGAGAACGCCGCTGCCGCGTGAGAGTTGCTGTGAAAAGGATTCTGAGAGACAGAGCACTAGATAGAAGGAAGCCTTCAGTCCCGGTACCAGTTGGTGCTCAAGTTTACTCAGACAGCTATGAATCGGTTACTTTCTAGACTTCGTGCCTTCTTTCGAAGAAAAATGGACCCAAAGGAAGAGACACAGCAGTGGCAGAGGCTTTTGGAAGGTAGTGCGCTTAATTCTTTCTCCAGAGAGATCTTCTTTTAGAGGTGTGTTCCGTCTCTGGGCTGGAGGCCGAGGAATTTAGAAATCGACCTGACGAGAGTAGCGCCATCTTATCGTAGTAGGTCATTTCTCGTTCCTTGCGGCGCGCCCTCCTATGCCACCAGCTGTATAGTTTTGCATGGATTCATTCTACAACTTCCTTTCCTGAAGGAATGACAAAAGCCAAAGAGATAATAATGACATATAAAGGCAAAATAGTGGGGACTACAGAGATGGCTCAGCAGTTAAGAGCACTTACTGTTCTGAGATGACCTGGGTTCAGTACCTAGCCCACACATTGTTGCTCATAACTGCCCATAACTCTAGTTCTTGGGGCACAGAATTCTTCTGCCCTCCAAGGGTACGTGGTGCAAAAATATGCACTCAGGCAGACACGCGCATGTGCATTCTCACACAATTTTTCTTTTAAAAAAATATTTTAAGTAAAAAAAAACACAATATGGCAAAAATACTAAAACAAAACAAAACAAAGAAAGCAGCGGGGAGGGGGTGGAGGGGGGAGCTATTGCATTTTATGCTTAGAACTGTTGGCAATTGATAGATACTAGGAGAGGGAGAACTAGTTTTCTCTAAGGATGCGACCACCCTCCAAGGCAGACACTAGACCCAAAAGTATTTCTGAGCAACAAAGAAAACAGGGAGAGACCACTAAGTTGGGTGACTAGGGAGGTGGGTGGATCTCCAAAGAACTGGAACAAGTAGGATAGGTCTGATTAGAATATATTGCATGAAAATCTCTTGTAATTATTTTTGTTTTGGGGGGGATTGTTTGTTTGGTTTGGTTGTTTGTTTCGGGATTAGGTTTCTGTGTAAAAGCTCTGGCTGTCCTGAAACTCACTCTGTAGACCAGGCTGACTTCGAACTCACAGAGATCCGCCTGTCTCTACCTCCGGAGTGCTGGAATCATAGGCGTGCAGCAGCATACCCGTCTTGTATGAAATTCTTAAAGAATTAATAAAATATTTTTTAAATGAAGAAGGCAAAGGTAGGAAATGAGAGAATGGGTGGAGGTGGCAAAGGGGAGTTATCCGTGTTCCATGTTTGCATTTATCTACATACTTTTTGGAACTTTAAAATTTTTTTGAGAGCCAGGCCTGGTGGCTCAGGACTTTAATCCTAGCACTTGGGAGGCAGAGGCAGGCAGGTCTCTGTGAGTTCAAGGCCAGCCTGGTCTAAAAACTGAGTCCAGAGCAGCCAGGGCTCTTGTTACACAGAGAGACCTTGTCTTAGAAAACCTAAACAAAGAAGTAAAATTTGAGACCAGGTCTCCCTGTGCAAGACAGGTTGCCATCAACGCACAAGTTTTTCTGTTTTAGTTTACCATAGGTTACAGGAAGAAGCCTTTTAGCATTTACAGTAATTGTTTACCGTAATTACTTTATCTCGGAAAATTATCTATTTGTGTGTGTGTGAGAGTGACTGCAGGTGTGCAGCAGCATATGTCAGGAGGTCAGAGGACAACTTTTAGGAGTAAGTTCTCTCCTACCATTTTGTGGGATCAGTGATCAAATTCAAGTTGTCAGGAGTTGGGGGACAAGTTCTTCTACCCAATGAACCATTTTTCCAGCCCACTGATTTTGTTCTTTCTTTCTTTCTTGTTTATTTTTTGAGAAAGAGGTTCTCTGCTGTCCTGGAACTCACTCTATAACCCAGGCTGGTCTTAAACTCACAGAGATCCACCTCCTTTGTTTCCTGGGGTGCTGGGATTAAAGGTGTGCACCACTACACCCATTTTGTTTCTTAACTATCTGTATCTATGGACCAACTTTCTTACTGTGATAAAATGCCTGAGACAAGTTAAAGGAAGAAAGGCTTTTTGTGGCTCATACTTTCGGAGTGTTCAGTCAGTGGTCACTTGACGGTGTTTCTGGGATCTGGCAGTTAAGATCAACCTATAACAGAAACCAAGCAAATGAATCATATCTCTGTGACTAGTAAGGAGATAGGAATCAAAGTTTACTGGTGGGGAAGATGTGGTGGCTCAGAACTGCTTCCTGACTCATGACAGTCAGGAAGGAGAAAAAAAGATCAGTTGCCTAACAAACCACTTCAAGTGCAAATTCACCAAGCTATACAAACTCATAAATAGATTACACAGCAGCCAGGCATGGTGGCACACGCCTGTCATCCCAGCACTCCAGATGCAGAGGCAGGAGGATCTCTGTGAATTTGAGGCCAGCTTGGCCTACAAAGAGAGTCTAGGAAAGCCAAGGCTACACAGAGAAACCCTGCCTCAAAAAACCAAACCAAACTAAAACAACAACAAACCAAAACCAAAATAAAGGTGGGCACGGTGGTATACACCTTTAATTTCAGCACAGGGGAGGCAGAGGCAGGTGGATCTCTGTGAATTCGAGGCCAGCTTGGTCTACAAAGAGAGTCTAGGACAGCCAAGGCTACACAGAGAAACCCTGTCTCGAAAAAAAATTAATTAAATAAAGTAGATTACTCAGCTAATGAGGTCAGAGTGTTCTTAAACCAAAGGCTTCGCTTCTGAACACTGCTACATTGGAAACCAAACTTTTAATAGATGACATTTAAGATCAACCTATAACAGAAGCCAGGCAAATGAATCATATGCCTGTGGCCAATAAGAAGATGGGAATCAGAGAAATCCTGTTTTGAAAAAACTAAAAAAAGAAAAAGAAAAATAAAAGATGGGAATCAAAGTTTACTCGCTCATTTTGTATCCCTAAACACACTCCCTGGAGTCTGCCACTGATTACCTGTACAATGGATTATGCGACTGGTTTGTATTTCATTCAGAAGAATCTAGTAAAGGGGTGCAGTGTGGCTGGGGAGAATAGTATCTGTGCTCTAACAAAAGAAGCTGTGGCATTACCATGTTCATGCTATAGCCAAGTCAGGTAGGCAAACAACGAAGACAGTGCACAGCTACTTTGTGGCTCAGCAGGATCCATACCTGGATTCCCACATTGAACAAAGGTGGTTGTTGTTGTTGTTGTTGTTGTTATTATTATTATTATTATTATTAGGGACAGGGTTTCTCTGTGTAGTCTTGGCTGTCTGGGACTCACTTTGTAGACCAGGCTGGCCTCGAACTCATAGCAATCCGCCTGCCTCTGCCTCCCGAGTGCTGGGATTAAAGGCGTGTGCCACCACTGCCGGGCTTCACATTGAACAAAGGAAAGAATCCACATACATGCTCATGCTCCTGCACACGCACACACCACACATGCACAAACAAACCCTCATACAACCAGGATTTAAAACTGGCTGAATCACTGCTCACTAACCTAATTTCTATGTTAAATCAAAATTACCTTACTTCTAGCCTTAGACGATTGTTTACGACAGCTTTCTCTGGGAGGACTCATTTGTAGTGTGTGTTTGCGCTTGCGAACAGTTTTTCTCTTTACTCATTTCTTAGATGATGCCACATTACAAAACAGACGGAGAGTTGTGCTGGAGTCCTGTGGTGACTGTGGCTGGATCAATGGGCACAGTCCCTTCAGTGCTGATGTCTGGACTGGCAACGAACCTCTGGAAGTTGAACGAAAAGTTCCTGCAGCTGTGGAAGAGCCTACTACTCATGGATCGAATGCAGCCACAGTAAGAGTTGTATATTTGGGGCACTTTCTTTGTTTCTGAGTTCTTCTGCCTTGGCATCTGTTCTATGTTGTTTGTCTATTTAGAAAAGTACAAAATGCATTATCTCTTCCTCAGTATTTAACAAAAGTTATTAGAGTTTATATTATCCTGTAACTTCCTCTTACAATGCAAATGATGTGCCTGTGGTACTTGTTGATTACTGGGTGAAGGGACATATATTTTCATCATTTCTTAAAAAATAGCTTTATTGAAGCTGGGCATGGTGGCACATGCCTTTAATCCCAGCACTCGGGAGGCAGAGGCAGGCGGATCACTGTGAGGTCGAGGCCAGCCTGGTCTACAAAGTGAGTCCAGGACAGCCAAGGCTACACAGAGAAACCCTGTCTCGAAAAACAACAACAACAACAACAAAATAGCTTTATTGAAGTATAATTTACTTACCATGGACTTCCTCAGTTTAAAGCCCTTTTAGATTTACAGAATCTGCATCTAGCACCCCAGCTCAGATACTTATCATTTTAATCTGTCTATGCAAATTAAGCTTATTATTAGTACTGTAATTACTGATGGTAATTACTGATGTAAATAAATGATGGTGTAATTGACATGATCAGGAGCAAGATGTGAGACTTCCTATTTGATAGGGTTAGCAAGAGTGGGAGTCTTGTCAATCTTTGAAATTTTTAGTTATCTAATAAGTGTAGAGCCAGCCAAACAGTGGTGGTTCAGGCCTGTAATACCAGCACTCAGGAGGCAGAGGTAGGCAGATCTCTGTGAGTTCAAGGCTAGCCTGGTTTACCGAGCTAGTTCCAGGATAGCCAGGGCTACACAGAGGAACCCTGTCTTGAAACACACACACACACACACACACACACACACACACACACACACACACACACACACAGACAGACAGAGAAAGGGAGAGAAAGAGAGAGGAGGGGAGGCAGCCAGGCTTCCTCATGTAGTCTGTCTGTCTGTCTGTTAATTTGAAGAAAGAGCACTGAGAGGCCAGAGGTCACAGTGGATCGTTCACATAGCTACTCAGCTGTGATAGACAGATGTAGGCCTGGTACCTTCTTTATGGATAAAGATGAATGAATAAATAACCATGAAATTGGTAGTGATAGCTGGAGATGGAGATTAAATAGATGGAGAAACTAGGGTTTTCAAGATTGGAAACATGAAAATGGATTTATATGAATCAAAGTTTCATTCATTTATTCTACCCAAAGCAAATTTAATTAATAACCCCCATAAATCAAGAACACCACAAATTTCAGCTACCCCCTTTGCCTATAGCTACATCTGGAGGACAAAATAAGCTACGGATTCTTTAAAACCTTCCAAAATGCCATCAACTTTCATCAGAGTAAAAAAGCACCAGGGGCATGACTCTCTCTGAAGTTGCTTGTTCACTTCGAAAGCCTGGAGAGCTGAGCCAGCACCCACTTGAAAGCTCACTGCAACAGCCTGACTTTTAATCCCACTCTGGAGCAGCAGAACCAGGACAGTTCCTGGGCCTTGCTGCCCAGCCAGGCTAGCCAGTTATGGCATTCTGGTTTGGTGACAGAGCCTTTCTCAAAAAATAAGATGGAGAGCAACTGAAGAAGATCCCAATGTAGGCCTCTGGCTTCTGCAAGTACAGGCATGAGCAGCTGTTAGTCACTGCTTTCTCCCAACACACACACAAATTTTATAAGGACAAATCAACCGACACTTCCTCCTTCTAGACGTCACATTTAAAAAATGAATTCAGTCACTCTTACTTGTCTTTTCCTGGGAACACAGGAACAAAAGTCCACTCACTCCAATCGGGCACCAAAGACAGACAGAAGAACTGGTTCTCCCCAAGTGGAACCTGGTTATGTAGTGATCTTACTGGAGTCTTATGGGGAGGCTTGCTTAGAGGACCACAGGTGACTCAAAGGCAGCTCTATCAACAAAAAGTATCCCCCAGCATTGGTAATGACTTGTGAAAGCTGCACGCCTGGACCTCTCTGAGGGCCTTTCAACTCAGAGCAAATAGCTACCGAAGAGTCATTTACACAGCACTCGGGAAGCAGAGGCAGGAGGATCCTTGTGAGTTCAAGGCCAGCCCAGTCTACAGAGTGAGTTCCAGGACAGCCAAGCCTATACAGAGAAACCCTGTCTCAAACAAACAAAGAAAGAAAGAAACAAATAAGCAGGAGTGATTTACTATAAGACTAGGTACAAAGGGGCAGAGGCGGGGGAGACTGGGATGAGTGGAAGGAGGCTGTGGTTGGGATGAACTGTATGAGAGAAGAATAAATAAAATATATAAATAAATAAGGACACTGAAAAAAAAAAGGAGTAATTTACAAAAACAACAGGATGTAGATGGAAAACTACTGAAGTTCTCTAAATAATCCAGACACAGACTGTCCTAAAGGATGAGTCATTTCAGGTACAAGTTCATGCAAGTTGCCTCAGTTGTTTTCCTAGTTTATTCCCCACCCCCAGGGAAATCAGCAGGAGGCAGGACGCATCCAGCCGTGCGTTCTGCAGCACAAGCTCTTGCCCCAGGAAGGAGAGAGCAGCTTCAGCTCTGGGTTAAGCCTGAGGCTAGGGGTTAGAGGGAGACAGATGAGTGAAGAGTAGAGCAGTGCTGGGTTTGTACAATGGCGTCTTCTTCCTCTTTCAGAGGACCTGGTAAGAAGAGCAAGGCAGCCATGTTTGCAAGCTAACAAAGGTCGCCCAGGGTTCCTTGTTGGCCCTGCATGGCTCACTGTTAATGGCCACAGCGCAGCCTCCTTGTTGGCCTCCCAACAGGACTGTTTCTTTTTCCTCTTCCCTTTAGCCATTCCCTACCAGGGCACCCTGGGGCTTCAAGAGCCACAGCAGATGTGAGAGTTGGACCTAAGCTAGGGTGGGGAACAATGACACCCAGGGCCACCAGATGGTTCTACCATGGGCCAGAAGCTATGGGACCTCTCCATAGAAACTTTTAAGCATGCGGTTCTGTTCCTGACAGCTGACCCTACATGTAGACAGGAAATTAAGTAGTGTCTTATTAGATTTATAAGTTGTATGGCCAACAGTGTGGGATGGAGCCCATAAATTACAGCACTTTCTGCTCATGGGATGCTGTATTCTCCTTTAAAAAGCTAAAGTAGACTGGCTTATTTGTGCTCCACTTGGTTATCTATTTATTGCACATGTGTGATACTACATTTTTCTTTAGAAGAGTATATAGGTAAACCACCTGGAACAGGGCCAGTGAAGAACGTTACAGACCACTACCCATCCAAAGCCAAATGTAAGGCCTTTAATTAGCTGACCACGGAGAACACGTTCATGCCGCAACAACGAACTTTTGACACCAAAGCTCAGGGGTACAGACTTTATAAAGGCCAAAACCCACAATGACCTCATTGTCGAGCATAGGTCAGGAGAACCTCATTGTATTAGGTTTGGATATGCATTCAGTAGTAATTTTGGTTATACATGGGCCATGGTCAGGGTCCTGGAAAGCCTGTAAAGTGTTGGCAAAGCAGATGTGACTGTTCAAGGAATTAGGGATGAAAATCACCTGAACAGACACAAAATGGAGTCAAGGTAAGATACAGGGCAAGGTGGTGGTATGTTGCTCATTTCATGAAAACATGGCCAATGATTATTGATTGTGTAGGGGGTGGATTTCTGAATGATGTGTAATTTGCTTGCTTTTTCATGTCTTTTTTACATTTTATAAGCTGAACTGTGTTTCAGGTTTTGTGTTTTTGTTTTTGCTTGGGTTTTGGGTTTGTTTGTTTAGTTGGTTGATTTTTCGAGACAGGGTTTCTTTGTGTATACTCTTGGCTGTCCTGGACTCCCTTTGTAGACCAGGCTGGCCTTGAACTCACAGAGATCTGTCTGCCTCTGTCTCCCAAGTGAAACTGTTATTTTTGTAATGAGAAAAACAAAACATAAGATATAGATGATTATAATTCCAAGAAATAAAAATTTAGATGCTTTTGGGAAGGGCGGACTTCGAGACAGGGTTTCTCTGTGTAGCCCTGGCTGTTCTGAGCTTGCTTTGTACACCAGGCTGGCCTTAAACTCAGAGATCTACCTGTATCTGCCTCCCGAGTCCTGAGATTAAAGGCATGCTCTACCATGCCTGGCTCAGTATTAGCTAGTTTTGTCTTTTACTCTCCTTTGATTTTTAATTACCAATAAGTAGAAACTGTAGATCTGATTTTTTGCATATAACACTAGCAGTACATGAAGTCTGGCAGACATGTAAATAAATAATGTTCTTAGAACACATTTGTTTGTTTGTTTGTTTTTGGTTTTTCGAGACAGGGTCTCTCTGTATTAGCCTTGGCTGTCCTGGACTCACTTTGTAGACCAGGCTGGCCTCGAACTCATAGAGATCTGCCTGCCTCTGCCTCCCGATTGCTGGTATTAAAGACATGCGCCACCATGCCCGGCCCAGAACACACTTTTTAAATTTATGATTGTACAACACCAAGCCTGAGCCCTCATATAAACTATGGACTTTGTAGAGAGACTTGACGCTGGCTTACCACCTGTAAGCAGTGTGGCATACCAATCCAAGATGCTAGATAGGAGACGCTAATCGTGGACTGGTGGGAGCACATGGCAACTCCCTGTCTTTTCTTCTCTACTCTCCTCATCTGCTCTAAAACTACAGTAAAATTGGTACTGAGCTCAAGTGCGTGTCAATTTATATCATTGTCTGTGACCACTATTTGACCTATTACTTGAGCAATGATTTTAGGGTTGATTTCATAATTTTTTGACTTTGATTTGTTTGAAGTAACAGTTTTATTTTGTTTGTTTGTTTTACAGGCAGATGTTTTCTGTGATGGCCATGGTGACGAACAATCAGAATCTCACATGAGAATTTTGCTTGATGGTATTTCTTCTCTAATGGGTGATAGTGACTACATTGGTCAGGATTTCTCCATCTATCTAGACATTGCTTGTAAAGGTACAGCTCATATTTTTAATTTTTGTTTGTTTGTTTTGGTTTTTTGAGACAGGGTTTCTCTGTGTAGCCTTGGCTGTCCTGGACTCCCTCTGTAGACCAGGCTGGCCTCGAACTTACAGCGATCCGCCTGCTTCTGCTTCCCAAGTGCTGGGATTACAACCCTGCACCACCGAGCCTGGCTTTACTTTTTACATTTAAAATTAGGTTTTAGCCATTTGAAATATTATCAGTTGGGCATAGGCATTGTCTTCAGGGTCAAATTTGGAACATGCTTATCTGATGGGAGGATTTTTGTATTAGAACTACTACTGCAAGATACTTGGATCTTCAGATGGATGGGACTCAGAGCCCTGTGCTTGCTAGGCAAGGGCTCCATCACTGAGCTACGTTCCCAGTCCTATACTTGGCTTTTTTTCAGCTGCATTTTGATATTTGAAGTGGACCATTGGGGTTTGAAAGCAATGTGAAACAAGGGACACAAAAATCTCGTACTGTAATTTGTTACATTTTCCTTTGGGTACCCTAATTGTGCAACTTTTGGTTTATATAGGTATCGAATTTCTATTCTAACACCATTACATGAATGAAAATATACTGTGTCATAATACCTCAAAATCTTTAAAATAAGGCTTGGAAATAGGCCCGTGTCTTTCTGTATATGTGTGCATTCAATGTTGAATTCTATTTGTATTTATCAGATGTAACAGTTCATTATTTTGTATCTAAAGCAATGGCATGTGCATTTAAGGAGACTGTTGAACTTTAATTTGGTTTAAGAGAGAGTTCATTACACCTTACTTCAAAAGAGCTCATTGTATAATTAGGAGAGACAGGCATGTGAATCCATTCAAATAGACCGATATGAAGAAACAGTGGGCAAAGCACCAACAAAGGCAGTGCTAGGGGAAATTAGCAAAGGCTGACTTTACACCCTGCCACTTTGTGCCTGTGCCTTTAATGATCAAGTTGGAGAACCAAGACAAAAAGAAAAACAACAGTGTGATACATGATGAAATGAAGATCTAATGAAATATAAACCAAATAAAATGTAGACTTGATATCTCTATTATTAAAGCTCCCCCTACGCCCAGCGTGTAGGTGTGCCTTGAGACAGGGACTTCCTATACTGCCTAGTTTTGTCTCAAACTGTTAAACATGCCATCTTCTTGCCTTGGCTTTCCAAATACCAGGCTGGACTTTGAATGATGAATGGAAGTAAGAAGAAATTATACCCACAGTAGTTTAACCAGGTGCCATTTAACTTGAATAAAACACTAACATTTGTGGCCAGGCTCAGTGGCACACAGTTGTAATCTTAGCACTCAGAGAGGCAGATGCAGGCAGATCTTTGTGAGTTCGAGGCCAGCCTGGTCTACAAAGAGAGTTCTAGGATAGTCAAGGCTACACAGAGAAACTGTCACAAACAAAACAAAACATCAACAACAACAAAAAAAGAGAGAGTGACATTTTCCCAAATCTGCTTTCTTGTTTACTTTTCTTGGATGTAAAAACTTGAACTTGAAGCCATGCCTGGTTGGGCACACCTGTAATCCCAGCAGAGGCAGGCAGATCTCTGTGAGTTCGAGGCCAGCCTGGTCTACAAAACGAGTCCAGGACAGCCAAGGCTACATACACAGAGAAACCCTGTCTTAAAAACAAAACACAAAAGAAAGCCATTGACCTACAGAAAGTTGAAAGGCCAAACTTTACAACTTGTCCAATCATATACAGCTGAAATCCAGTGCAATCTAAAATAGCCCATATATATATATATATATATATATATATATATATATATATGTATGTATGTATGTATGTATGTATGTATGTATGTATGTATGTATGTATGTTTGGGGTTTGGTTTGTTTTGTTTTCATTGTCATCTCAGAGGAAAGGGTCCCTGTGATTGCTAAATTCCAAAGACAACTTACTAGCTTGTCACTATGCCAACAGAGAGTCATCAACAACAGGAAGGATGCTAGAAATGTTTTGCTCAGAGTGGAAAGGACTTGGACATGTTTATAGTGCAAAGGATATGACTAAGGGTGCTGAAGAGAGCAGGAAGAAATCATGGAGTCAGGTCCCCGAGCTATAAATAGAGGATAGGACCCAAGGCATAGGTGGAGAGGTTTGCTTCTGTGAAGCAGAGTTAGTCATGGTAGCTGACTTTTCTAGGGTAAGAAAAACAGTATAAAAAACAAGGCATTGTTGATCCTTAGCACTACAAACAAGTCTTAGAGGCCCTATCCACTCATATATAAAATTGTCAGAAAAATGTGATTAAATGAATACTCCGAAATCAAGTGAGAAGGGCAAACTTTTCTTCATGATTAATTTTATTATCCATGTGTTTCTAGAAATCAAATCCAGGTTTGTGCACATGCTAACTAAGCTACATCTTCAATAATTTCTTTAAAGAGAGGCTAAAAGGAAGGAACCTGCCCTATACTGAGTAATGAATATGTTAGTTCCCTCCTGTTTATTGGACAGATATATTACTGCTCCATTCTGTTCCAGATACTCTTTTTTTCTTTTATCTTTTAAAAGTGTGTGTGTGTATGTGTGTGTGTGTCAGAGAGTTTTGCCTGCATGTATGTATATGGCTCTGCTTGTACAGCGCTGCCTACAAAGGCCCTCGAGCTGGAGTTACAGGGAGCCACAGCCCTCATGTGGGTGCTGGAACACTATGCCCACATGCTGTGCAAGGACAGTAAGTGCTTTTAACTGAAGACCCATCTCTCCAGCCCTTACCTTTTACGAAACTGTCTGTTTTTATTTACGTGTGCTTTTGTGTGAATGCATGCCACGTGAATGTGGGCACCTGCAGAGACCAGAGGAATGCACAGGTAAGCTGGAGGTGGCTGTGGGTACTGGGAGGTGAACCTGAGTCCATTGCAACAACAGGGACGTCTCTGCACCATCTCTCCATCCCTGGGGATTTCAATGTTCAAAATGTACTTTATGTGTAATGGAAACTGTGTCAGGGATGGCATCACAGTAAATGGTGAAAAGTCGTATGTCCCCAAATAAAGGCTCTCCTGATTTGATTTTCTTCCATGACTGTTACAGATTTTATACCTTATAATGGTGACCTGGTAGAAATTGAGTTTTCTGACCAGCAAGAGACACAGAGCAGAAGGGTCAGCTTGATAAAACCCCTGAGACACTGTCATGTAAATGAGGTTTGTGTGTGCTGTGTGTTTGTCCTTTGTTTCTGCTTATCTTTCATTTAGTGATATTTTTTGCTGCTCGGGATTATAGTACAAGGGCTAGGATACCTAAAACAAATGCTTTGTCAAAATAAGCTTCTTATTAAAAATACTATAATTCTGAAAGGAAATATGAGAATGATGTAATATATGCGATAAAAATGGAACTGTTTGTCTGGGAAGCATTAGAATGTTCCAAGAGCAACAAAATCAAGAAACAGTGAGCAACTTTCTTGGAATTGTTTAGAAAAATAAGTGGAGTGTCACTCAAACTCCCGAGTAACATACGGGTAGTAAACACTGAAAAAAATTTGGGTCGGGTTCATTTTGTACCGTCGGAAAAATGAAGGAATGTTTCTCTAACGAAACCAAGGAAGCACAGGGTGTTGTTGATAGTCAACAGTGCATTCCTTTTTCATTCTTTTCTTTTCAGGCATTTGGCCTTAAATAAAAGTTAACAGCCACTGTGGGTAATGTTTAGACCAAAATTCTCTCAGGAGAGACCTGGTGCTCATGCCTGGAGACTGCTTTCATAGCTGTGAGGTTGGATTTTGGCAGCGATTTATATATCGGGCACTAGGACGGGACTCTGTGGTGACATGGCCGAATGTCCTGGTTAGAGCCAGGGAGAAGAAGCGCAGGGCCTATGACTATGGATTGTGCTTTTTCTATACTCATTGCTGCCATCTTTTTATCACAGGTCTCTGTTACCAGAATAGATGGAAGAACTGGGGTTCTGGAAGACAGCATCTTTTTCACCTTGGATTCTCTTAAACTTCCTTCTGGATATGTGCCCCAACCAGCTGATGTTGTCAATGTGATTGCGGTGCAGAACATTCAGTTCAACTATTCCTGGAGGGCAGTTGCAATGACCCCAGTATAAATATTGTAGGAACCGAGCCTTTGTATTCCTTCTTCAGTGTTACTTTTACGGGAACTGAAGGACCCCGTTTAATGCAATACTTTGTGTTAGTAAGCCAAAATACATGTTAACTATGCTTTTTCTTGGGAACACAGTGGTACTTTTGTCAGAAGTACAGACTCACTTTAAGAATGTACCTGATCTAGTCATAGACATCCCCAAACTGGTTTTTGTCTATAGCAAAGAAACTGTGCTGAACATTAGGTTACGTTGTTTATTCTCCAAGGGCAGGAGTGGACTGTACACATGCTAGTGGCCTTGTTTGTCCCTTGAGCAATTTGCAGAGGGAGGCCAGCATGGGAATGTGTGTAATTTAAAGTCACACATACCTTCAACTCCGAGTCCTCCTGTGCTGTATACAATATTTACTTTCTCCATAATATTTTCCATTTCCTATGACCTACTCAATTTGTTAAATTTAGTATCTTTTATGTTATAATGCCAAAGTCATGCTTATAGGGTTTTTGTTTATCCATTAGTCTCGCAGCAGTGCCTGCTAGGTGGGGCAGACTGTATATTAGTAACTTCAATAAAGGTGTTGTCTGAGCAGCAGTACTGTTTACATGTGTTTCATTTGCCAGTCAGTCTCGCAGGATGAAATTGTTCTGTGTGCGATTAGCTCTTCACTTTGGTTTTGTTTTGTTTTGTTTTTAAACATTGTTCTATGGGGTGTGCATCAGCTTCCATGATCCCCTTTGTGGGAGAGGTGCTGCCTAGCTGTAGACAAGAATTGGAGTAAGTCCAAAATACCAGGAAGGAAGGGGGCATTGCTTACTCAAGCTGTAGACTGTCCCCATGAGATTCCTCGATTTTTCTCATCGGCAAGTAGCCAGCTGACTGCCCTATTGTGAAGCCTCAGTATCACTAGAAAGGAATGCTGAGTTCTAATTCTGTGTTAAGAGTTAGCATGTTGCATATGCCACTGGCCCTGGATAAATTTGATTATGAATTTGCCTTACATATCTAGTAGGCTCTCCCCATGGTCCTGTGGGGTTTATCTCACCTTATAATTAAGACCACAGAGCAGGGCCTGGTGGTGCACGCCTGTAATCCCAGCACTCTGGGAAGCAGAGGCAGGCAGACTGCTATAAGTTTAATACCGGCCTGGTCTACAAAGTGAGTTCTAGGACAGCCAGGCTTACTTACACAGAGAAACCCTGTCTCCAAAATACCAAAACCAAGTCAAACCAAGCAAACAAAAAACAACATAAGCGTGAACTGGTTCAATCTTTTTAAGTAAATACTTAATAGCTATGTGTTATCTATCAGATTGGGATCTAGGCATTGGAGTGAAATCAAAAGTACACATGTCTAGGTTTTAGTGGAACTTGGATCATGTCACTGTCTCCTATATTCCTGACCCTAGGAGCCATGGCATAGGAGAGAAAGGGCAAATAGAAGCTCTGGAAGCTCCAGGTCCCTGTGATTGTCATCATTCTTAAGGAACCCTCCATCTTGTGCAAATCACAGAGAAGTGATGTGGCCCCTGGCAGAGATTAAGTGTGGTCCAATGAATGGCCCTACATCCAGGAGTGTATGGGCAGCACAAATTGGAGCCAATTGGTACTTTAAAAACAGAGGTTATAAAGTTGTTGGGAGTATGGGTGTGGGGAGTGGATCTGAGAGGAGTTAGGGGAGTGGTGATGAATATGATCAAAATACATTATAGAAAACAATAACAATATTTTTAAAGTTTTATGTAGAAAATAGTCATACTACACTTCTCTGGTAGATTGAGTTTTGTTTCTTTATACAGTCTAGAAATTCGTGTATCCCATTTATTACATTAATGAATTTGGCCTTAAGCTATTCCTACCCAGGCACTTTTACCCATATCCTGAACCAGTATACTATACTACATAATGTGTGCCCCTTTGTTTAGCTACTCCCTAAATTGCTATTTTGGATGGTTTAGAGAGTTAAGAGACTGAATATTGACTACACAGGTAACAACTGGCCATTTACATGGTGGCACTGTCATTAACCTGGCTCCATCCTTGCACTAGGGCATACAATTCAACAAGACACTTAGAGCTAATAGCCTACTCAGTGTCTCCAACATACCCTTATTCCATACAGGATTGTCACCACCACACTACACAACTGTCTGATGGTTCATTTGGGCAAGGCTTTATTACCTACCTGGGGGCAATGCCATGAAATGATAACTGAGGCTTTGAGTATGTCCTTCTGTTTTCAGACATTGGAAGAATCCAAATTTTTGCAGAAATTACTCCAAAATTTTGTCTTGCTTATGAAAAAATACCATGATAAATACATTTAACACAGGAAGGACATAGCAGTCAGCATTTTAAAAGTTGGTGTTTAAGGTGAGTGTGGTGGCCCCACACCCACTTTTAATTCTGGGATGCTAGGAGGCAGAGGCAGGTGGATCGCTGTGAGTTTGAGGCCTGCCTGGTCTACAAAGAGAGTCCAGACAGCCAAAGCTACACAGAGAAACTCTGTCTTGAAAAAACAAAGAAAAAAGTTGGCATTTAAGACGGCACAGTAGAGGGCTTGCTGAAGAAAGGGAGCATTTTCAAAGACTGGACTGCCATATGCCATATGTCTGGTGATAAATTAGGGGAGTTAAAAAATGTACTTCATATATACAAAGAAGAGGCATAGTGAAGAAAGGTCATATACCTAAAAAGGAAAAACACACTTGTATGAATTAAAAACACAGAAAACACTCTGAAGTACTTATTTTATCTCTGTAACAATTAGTAAAACTCCTTAGAAATTTGATTAGTATTTAAGATTCCTATTTCATGTTGGAAAAATAGCACAGTGAAAACTCAGGCAGGAAAATAGGGTTAGACACACATGACTGTGAGTCATAAGGTGATTACAGTAACTGAAAAAAAAAAAATAGCATCCCTCTGACTGCCTCAAGGATTGTACAAAGCCCTTCCAGCAAAGAGCATTAATGGCATAAACAGCCAACAATGGGTCCACCCTTTCAGAGAACCTTTACTTTCCCTTCCATAAGAAAAAGCAACTGGACACATAAAATGAAGCTTTTGAGCCACACACTTGTTTAGGTCATTCCTGTTTTGTACAGTGTATTTTATGCTTTTACTTTTATTTGTAGTAACTCCAGACTTTAACCACTACTACCACGTGTCTGCTCAATTGTTCTATCTGAAAGGAACCTAGCCTTTATGTCTCCCAAGAGTTTCCCTCCACTAACAAGAGCAAAGACAAGACATTGGAAGAATCCAGTACCCGCCCCGCCCCCCCCACCCTGCACACACACACTCATGGAATTAAACCATCTTCTTATAATCATGTACTAATGGTGAAAGACTAATTTATTTCTCTATAAGTTATACAAGCTTAGAAAAGGACAACTTAACAAATGTGTGTCTTTTTTCAGGTTGGAGAACATTCACTGTAAGATGAAGGTAGGTTATGTAAGAGAAAATAGACTTAAAAAAAGAAAATTGTATATATGTGTAATAATATAAATATGTATGTAAAAATAAAAAAATGTTTAAAAATAGACTTTAAAAAAAGAAAAATAGGGGCTGGAGAGATGGCTCAGCCGTTAAAGGCTAGGCTCACAACCAAAAAAAGAAAAATAGACTTTAAAAATTGCCACTTTCCTTCTAATGAATTGTTGTTCTGAATGCTTCACTGAAAGCAATGACAATCAAATATAAGTTTAGCTGATTAATTTAAAACAGATCTTTAAAGTTTCAAATTTATTAAATCACATTTTTAAAGTTTCCCTGTAAAAATAATTTTTGAAACAAGTTTTCTCTGTGTGGCCCTGGTTGTCCTAGAACTTGCTCTGTAGACCCATCTGGGCTCAAATTTAGAGATCTGCTCCCGCCCACCCCCCACCCCCACCCTGAGTGCTGGAATTAAAAGTGTGAGCCACTACCTCCAGGCTCAAAATGCTTATCTTATTATCAGTATTGGTTTTTCAAGACAAGGTTTCTCTGTGTAGCCTTGGCTGTCCTCGACTCACTCTGTAGACCTGGCTGGCATCAAACTCACAGAGATCCACCTGCCTCTGCCTCCTGAGCGCTGGATTAGAGGCCTACACCACTGTGCCTGGCCAAAGTGCACATTTTAAAAGGCAAGTTATTAGCCAGGTGTGGTGGTGCATTAACCCAACACTTGGGAGACAGAGGCAGGTGGATTGCTGTGAGTTTGAGGGCAGGCTGGTCTACAGAGTGAGTCCAGGACAGCCAAGACAGACAAAATCCATTTTGGGAAAAAAAAAGCAAGTTATTAAACTATTCATGTTTGATAATGTAAAATCGAAACTTCCAAATATTTACTAACATTAATATTCAAGTGTTTGAGTTATTCTAAGAAATGTATGTGGTTTTTTTGTTTTGTTTTGTTTTGTTTTGACATCCCCACTGCAGTTTTTCCCTCCCACCTCCCCTTCCCCCATCCACTCCTCTGGGTTTTTAAGAAAGGGGCAGGCTTCTCGTGAATATTAGTTTCAGTAAGACTAGGCATCTCCTCTCCTATTAATGCCAGATAAGGCAACTCAGTAAGAGAAAAGGGTCCCAAAGGTAGGCAACAGTCAGAGGCAGGCCCTGCTCTCCCTGTTAGGAGTCCCACAGTGAGATCAAGCGGCAACACTGTAACGTGTGCAGGGGCCTCGGTCAGACCCATGCAGGCTTCCTGGTTGTTGGTTTAGTCTATGTGAGCCCTTACCAGTCCTGGTTTGTTGATTCTGTTGGTTTTCTTGTGGTGTCCTTGACCCCTCTGGATCCCACAATCCTCCCTAACCCTCTTCTTCAGGATTTCCCAGGCTCTGCCTATTATCTTAAACAATAAAAACAATTTATCTTAAACAATTTGTCTTAAACAATAAAAAGTAGTTATATTCATGATATTCTTTTTTTTTTTTTTTTTTTTTTTTTTTGAGACAGGGTTTCACTCTGTAGTCCTGGAAATTGCTTAGGTGACCAAGCAGGCCTCAAACTCAGAGATCTGCAAGACTGTCTCCCGAGGGTTAGAAGTAAAGGCATGTGCCACCATGCCCTGCCCTCATGTTACACTCTTAATCGGTACTAAGGACATGTGCCATTCAACAGCAGACCAATCCCAATGACATTTCGATGCCCTGTGGAAATGAAATTCATGAATGCCTTAAAATTAGTATGTCAGCAGGGCATGCTGGTACACGCCTTTAACTCGGTGCCTGGGAAGCAGAGGCTGCTGAATCTGTGTGAGGCCAGCCTGGTCTATATCTCAAGTTGCAAGCCAGGAAAGGCACCATAGGAAGACCTCGTCTCAAAAAACAAAAACAAAACCAAACCTAGTATATACAGTCAACTTGATTAATGTCTTAACTGCTTAATTCCAAGACATGAACTCAACTTTACCACATTTTCTTAGGATGGTCTATGCAGTTCAGTAAGTATGGAAAATGGATTGGAGGGTTTTTCTTTAAAGAAAAATGTAAACTAGGCGTAGTGGTGTCTGCCTGTTGTCTCAGGTACTTTGGAGGCTGAGGTTCGAGGGCTACCTGAGCGTATAACCAAGTTTATTTTTAGTTCAGTGTTAGACACCATCATGGCAAACACGGTAAGCCCTTGCCAGAAAAAGAAATTAAATAAAACCAATGTCATTGGCATTTGTACCTTGTTGACTGATAAGTATACTAAAGCCAATATCCAAATTTAAATCATTTTTATTGGTAAAAGTCAACAACGCCATAAAAATTAATAAAAAAAATAGCAAAAGAGGTAAATCCTTGACATACAGGAATAGTTGATAATTGTATTTTATTCGAAGCAAAGTAGGACGAGGTAAAAAACTAATGGCTAATGACCTTATCATTTAAACTAGAATTTGTCTTAAAGCATCGCTCCTAGCTGCCATCTGAACCGTATGTATCGCTTAGATTGAAGTTCCTTCTTCAGATAGTCTTCCCATCAAAAGAGAATGGACTGGAGAGACTGCCGAACATTTGCCATCTCCTGCTGTTGCTGTTTAAGGAACAGAGATCATAAACAGGGTTTTTATTCAGTGCTATTCATACTTCAGGAAACAAAATATTTCAGTGCTTTCATTCCTTCATCTTTCCAATTTGCAATACAACTTACTTACAGATTCTCTCAAAATTTTCTTTCGCAGTTTATTCATTTCCTCTTTAATTTCACTTTGTATACTGATAAGCATATTATCGTTCTTCTTCTCCAGGTCTTCCAAATTCTAAAACACAAAAGGCAAGTTTAGTCCTAATGAATTATTCTTCACCTCAAGTTCTAAACTGTAAAATAAAATTTCAAAAGAGAATTTAAATATTTAAGTCATACACATTATTTCAAGGAAAAAAGTATTCTAATACAAAATGACACAAATTCCTTCTGTTGAGATGAAAAATAACTCAGACATCAGTCACAAATATTTATAGAATATACAATGGTACTCTTTGCTCAAGAAACAGTTTAGTGAACATTATGGTCAAGACGGGACAAGGAGAAGGGAAGGAGCGAGTAACACCGCATCACAACATTTGCAAGCACAACTGGGAGGACTGAGACTTGAGGGCTAGCCTGTGGAACATGGGTATTTTCTCTTAAGAGAATGAATATAGAAACAAAAACAGGGTCTTCTCAGCAAACATCCCAATTGTGAATATTTCTAGTAATTTTCTCAAACATCAGGCTACAGTCTAAAAGTCAATGTAGCATGATACGACATGAATTTATTAAAGGGAAAATAATCTATACTAGGAGATCTTTTTCAAGTAATTAATAGCAAAATTTATATTTTCGTATTTATCCTTTGTAAGACATTATCTCATTATATTAACCAGGCTACTCTCTAACTGTCCACACATCTGTCTCAGTCTCAGTCTCCTCAGCACTCCTACTGTATGCATGTGTTATCCATTTAAAAGTATATTTCAAATATTTTTAGTGAGATAAATCACCCAACCAAGTGATAAATACCATGTTAAGTGCTGTGGAGAAAATAAAAGATGAGAATACATAATTGTTCTTTCATTCCAGAGAAAATACACATTTAAACCAAAATAAAAGCTTTGTATTGGGGTTGAAAATGAAAATGTAGCTTCCTATAAAGTTGAAATTGAGAAATTCTTACAGCTTACTTGACAAAGGAACCCATTTCAATTAATGAAAAGGAATTAAAAATATTTTAGGGGAAGAGAATAACCAGCAGCAGGTGCAGAGAAAACAATTATGTAGAGAGGAGTGTTAATGAATAATTAGAATAAATGTAACCTCAAAAGAGATTCATGTCATGGGGGTTCTTCAGAATATAAAATGGGAAGTTACAGATTTATACGAAGAAAGACATGTCTAAAAAATATAACATGGCAAGACTATGAAGCAAGGATAGAAAAACATAGAAAACAGACCAGGCATGGGGGCCTTTAATCCCAGCACTCATGAGGCAGAGGCAGATGGATTGCTGTGAGTTCGAGGCCAGCCTGGTCTACAAAGAGAGTCCAGGACAGTCAGGGCTACACAGAGAAAAACAAAACAAAACCCAAAACAACAACAACAACAATAAGAAAACAGCTTTCATAGAACAAGCAATGGATAATGAGAAAATTATTAAATAGCACAAACTAGCGTCTGAGCATTAAGAGTTAAATAAATAATGAAGCACTATCAAGATAAAAAAGGTAAGATTCTAGTTAAAACTGAATGTGAAAACACAAGCTATGGAGAAATTACAGTAAAGTTCCTCACTAATAATAACATCTGGTGATATTATCTGGAAGATACGTTTATTGATACCAATTACCAGACTTTTCAGGAAACATCAGAGCAAACTGGCAAGAGCTGTATTTGGAAACACATAAAATAACTTGGGTAGAAGTTATTTTAAAGCTCTTTAAACTATTTATTTTAAAATTATTTAAACCTCAACTTACATATACTTCTTAGGCAATAAATTTTAACCTTTATTAAATTCTGGGTTACCACAGTTATAATTTGATATATAAAGTTATGTTAGCCATTACAATAATTTTAAAAGCTGACATGCCAGAAAATACTTCCCTACGAAAATTTTTTTTAAAGTTTTAATTTAATTCGGATCCTTCCTAAGGCTGGAGAGATGACTCAGCAGTTAGCAGCCCTGGCTGCTCTCCCAGAGGACCTGGATTTGAGTCTAAGCACCCACAAGGCAGCTCACGAAGTTCTGTAATTCTAGTTCCAGGGGATCCTAAATCTTTAAAAGGTATTTCTTTGGAGCCTTTTCCATACATGCTGGGATTACAAAGACAAAAGACCACAGAAATTATATTTAGACTTTCTCTTTCCAGTTCCATAAAGAACAATGACTAAACTTGCGATATGGCTGTAATATGTGTGAAGTACATATCTATGGAAAATTTAAGCTGTACCATCTTCTGTCTTTCATAACCACCATGAAACAATTAGGATGCTATAGATACTTACCACATCAATTAGAAACAATTCATTCAAAACGGAAATACTTGATTCTTATAAGGAAAATATGCATTCTATTTTAAAGACCATACTGTTATCATGTATAGTATACCTTTAAGAATTGTTCATGTACTTGTTTAATTGTTTTCAGTCTCTGGTTCTGAATAAATCTAGATCGTTGAAAAATTGCTTCTTCTTGTTGAAAATCATTCTACAAATACAAAAGGAAGAATGGTATTAATAATTTGGTAAGAGTTGGTATTGTGGGCTTTATACACACATGGAAAACACTGTGGCTTTGTGCTACAGCTTAATCCCCAAAATTTTTAATTTAGGAAAAAAAATCCTATTTTAAACTAAAAAAAAATACAAGTAACTGCCTCTAATATTTTTCTTTAGCAACCATGATGCCTAAGTTTAAGTTATTCTTTTACCACTCACATGTTATGATCCTCCTTCTTTAGCTTCCTAAAATTACAGGCCATACAATGTAGGAAAAAAAATTAAGAACTCACTTATTCTTGGAAATTTCAATCTCTAAATAAGCCTAGGTTTGTTTCATGTAACTCACACAAATAGCTTCTCTATTCTTACTTGAGATTTACTTATAATAATTATAATTGTGATACCAACTTTTAGTTTATCACATTGTTCTCGAAGTTTCTGAAAATCTGAATTCCACTGCTCAAACAGATTGATAAACAACTGAGCAGACTCTTCATTAAGCTTCTCCCTGTGAAACATAATAATGAATGGTGTTATTTTTTATACTACTATGCAAACAACATTCAAGACAAAATTAAACTGACACACTATCATAGTATAAAAAGGAAATAATAGCAGTTTAAATATTCTGATAGAAAACTCAGAAGTAAAAATAGATTTATACTGATTCCAGAAGTTGTTTTTCCTAACATAAAAGTCCCCTCTCATGCAGCAGCTTTTAAAAACTAGGGAAGTTTGCCATACATATCAATTTTCAAAATAATATTATCTTCAAATAGTTTTTCATTTTTTCCACTGAATGTAGATTCTCACAAAAATATTAAATGCATTACAAGCACAAATATTTTACTAAGTTACCCATTCCCCATTTTGGGCTAGCCACACTTTAGCATAAAGCAAGAGCTAAGTGTTTAACATATTCAAATTGACCTTTCTCTACACTATCAGCTATGGTTAACTATCTAACAATTATTAGATTCTATTCATCTAAATTCTATTCAAATAATTCTAAGAGCTAATATAAAATACCAAAAATTGATGAGTAATAACCCTCAATTGTTACCTGAAGGAGAAAACCATAATCTTCAATGGCTTCTATGAAAGCAGAGGTTACAAAGGCACCTCCCTAGAGAACACTCAAGTCAATCATTTTCACTAGAGACTCAAATAAAAAGATGATAGCATTTTTAAATGATTTATACCAATACACATTAAAAAATGATATAAACATGGTTCTTAAAAAAACACTTACATTGCATCTTCATGTGACTTCCAAACTTGTTTTAATTTCTGGTCAATTCCCTCACAAGACTCTTTGGTAGTTGTTTCCAATCTGTGTCTCTTAGCACTAAGAGCACGGTTAATGTCACCTATATTAAAAATTAATGTTCATTGGAATTCAATGTCAAAGAAAATTACCTTGTTCCCACGTCAAATAATTTTAAATTTGGATAATGTTCATAAATTTGAGTAAGGTTCACTTATCAATAGCAAGAACATGTAAAGCTATATTTTAAGATACTGTCAACATGATACCATACAATTTTCATACTTTGAACATATAGCATTTTGGATTTTTTGTCCAGGTATGTTCAATCATCATATTCTATGAAAACATTCCTAATCCAAAACTTTGAAATCTGAAACATTTCTGGTCCCAATCATTTTGAATAACCATAACACAAGTAGGATTTTCCTAACTGAAGATGTTTTTAAGAGATGATAAAAATAAACTAATAAACAAAATAAAAGAGAAATATAGACTTCATCTATGAGAGAGGAATTAAATAAAGGCTATATCTAAATTTATAAAATACTATGCACTAGAAGGACACTGAATTGTTGTTAGAGAGCATGAAATAAAATAGTTTATTAAAAACAGAATCTAAAAGGTTGATTAAACCCAACACCTGAGACGCAGAGGCAGGCAAATTTCTGAGTTCCAGGCCAGCCTGGTTTATGGAGTGAGTTCCAGGCCAGCCAGGGCTACACAAAGAAACCCTGTCTCAAAAAACAAAAAAAGTTAATTAACTTATTAAAATTGCTTATAAAAGATACAGTCAGTAAGAAGCTGAGGATAGTTGGTAAGTACGAACCTAGCATATCTTCTTTAGTATGGTTTGCTATTATTTATTCATCATGCTTTTATAGGACATTTCTACCAGCTAGTACAGCAAGCAGTTCACTTAAAAAATTTAAATATCAAATATTCCTTGGCTGCCAGGAATGAGAGCACACAGCACCACTAATCCCTGCACTACAGAGGCAGAGACAACCTATGACCAGCCTGGCCTACACAGTAATTTCCAGGCGATCCAGAGCTGCATAGTGCGACTGTCTCAGTAATCATGGCAAATCTCTATTATTATATAAATAATTTATAATTTCCAGCAGCTAAATAAAATTGTTTCATATAATAAATATATGAAAGAGATGATCTCAGCAGCTATTAATACATATATGAAACATTATAAAACATGTACTTTGACATCACTAAACAGAGCACATCTTTCAAAACAAATGATTATGAGTAATCTTTAAAGGGCCTAATATTAACCATTTTTATATGTGTAAGAGTTGGCTGCATGCAAACTGGCACCCCATGGGCCTGAGTCCCACTGAGGCCCAAAGAAGGCACTGGATCCCCTTGGATTGGAGCTACAGATGGCTACGAGGCACCATTGGTGTGCTAGGAATCAAACTGGATTCTTCTGGAACATCAATCAGTGCACTGAAACCACTAAACCATTTCTCTGTCCCCTATTAACTATGTTTAATAAGTACTTTCCTCAAAAAAAAAAAAAAAATAAGTACTGTCCTCTTGGTTGGGTTTGGCTGTCCCTGTAATCCCAACACCTTTGAGGTTAAGTCAGGTGATCTACAGTGTTAATGCCAGCCCCATAGTTGTTTGTTTTTGTTTTCTCAAAACAAATAAGTAAACAAACAACAGTGAATATTCTCAAAAAAGCTCATATAACCGATCCTTAACATTGTTCTTAAAACAAAAGGAAGCCAAGCATGGTGGCATGTGTCTTTAATCCCAGCATTTGGGAGGCAGAGGCAGGTGGGATTGTTGTGAGTTCAACGCCAGCCTGGTCTACAAAGTGAGTCCAGGATAGCCAAGGCAACTCAGAGAAACCCTGTCTCAGTAAAAAACAAAAACAAAAACAAAACATCAAAACAACAACAAAAAGGGGTTTTTTTTTTTTTTTTGGCTTAGATTTTAAATTTCTTACTAGCTATCAAAGATTTCACCTTAAATTATAATTTATTAGAATGAACAATAATAAAGAGTTATATTAGAAGCTTCAGTTTTATACACCTTTATCCTAAAGACAGGATAAATAGCAGGAAATAAATTAAAATTAAAAACTGATATAGAGACTTTTCCTATCTTCTGAAATCCCATTGAAGTCACATTATGTCTAAAAGCATCATTTTTACTTCTCTCTCATGGAAAAGCATAATATCTATGATGCTAAATCACAAATATTTATAGCCTGGTCTAAACAACAAGCCTAGGACAGCCACGGCTACACAGAGAAACCCTGTCTCAAAAAAACAAAACAACAACAGCAAATCTTATCAATGAGAACAAAACATCAAAGAGCAGACATATACTACAGTGGTTAACATATTTTTATGAAAATTATCATGTAGTTTTAAACAATTTTATAAAAACACAAATATCTCTAAAAAAAACATACCTCCAATTTTTCCAAGAATAACTTCTACCTTCTCCCTACGAAGAAATCACATTTAAAAAAACATTAAAACTGGCATTGTAGTTCAGTAATACAGCATTTCCCAAGCATGAACAAAATGCCTATTGGATATCAAACATTATGACAAAAGCTTTTTAAGGATTCATAAGGTGTAATAGTTTAGAAGAAATAGCAAATGTCAAATATTTTATATATGCTACTTGTGGCATAAATATAGCAAACATTTCTTGAAGTATATTATTCAACGAACATTATTTTTAATATATTACCCTGCATCTATGAACATTTCTATTGGACTTTCTCTCCCACGTGATTCAGTTGTTGAACTCAGTTCTGTTGACAAGGAAAAGAGAAAGAAAACACTTTTGAAATTAAGTATGTCATTTTAAGAAATTGAAATGAAGCCAAGTGTGATGGCACACGGCTTTACTCCCAGCACTTGGAGGCTGAGGCAGGCAGGTCTCTGTGAGTTCAAGGCCAGCCTAATCTGCAAAGAGAGTTCCAGGACAGCCAAGGCTACATAGAGAAACCCTGTGCAAAAAACCTAAAAAAACAAACAAACAAAAAAAAAAAAACAAAAAAAAAAAAAAAAAAGAAGAAGAAAAGAAGTTGCAATGAAATAATTAATATATTTGAGGTTCAGAATTTGACCACTTAAACTTCTGTATTCATTATATGAATACAATTTTTAAGGTTAGATGAAGTTAAATCACAATTTATGACCATTTATGGAAACAAATTTTCAAGTCTTTCTAGGATAAGACTATATAGCAAGTTATATACTAGCTGATTAACATGTTAGAACTTCAAAGGCAAGACACATTACATGGATATCTAGAACTTAAGATACAGGATATGACGGACCAGCGAGAACAAGGTCCATGGAATAAATTCACACATTTTAAGTGTATTAGGTTTAAAACAAAAGAAATCAAAGACATCATCAGTACTCCACTGATTAGAATCTTCAAAGATTTTTTATATTATGTGCGTGCGCGCGCACGCGCGCGCACACACACACACACACAGCTTTCTGGATGATATTCTTTCCTTCTACTGCACGGTTCTGGGGACCAAGGGCAGGTCCTCCCTGGCTTGCATGGCAAACATTTTTACTCCCTATTGATTGACATCTTATACCTTGATAATCACTCCTCTGTGAAGCACTGGGATCTTGATCATCATCAGAGGGATAAATTATCAAGTGCTCCTCTTCATCCTCTATTGGTGATCTTTCAGGTTCTTGAGAATCCCTTCGTCCATGGGGAAACATAATTGTATACTTCCTGTTTTAAAGCCCAATAAGAAAAATAAATCTCTCAGACCATCTGAATCCAAAGGCATAATTTAAATAAATGTAGAAAATTATCATATAAAATCAAGATGTTCTTATTTGAGTAATGTTAATTTTCTTACTTTAGTGTATCAAAAGTAAATCATTTGTCAATTGCCAAAGTACAAAAGAAGGTAAATCAATGATCCTCGAAAAATTAACGTCCATACACTCTGTACCAAACTTGTGCAACACTATATAGAGAAAAATGAAGGTGGGGTTCTAAAGGACACAGCCTGGCTTCTGAGAAAGTACAGAGGTAAATACGTTCCTGTCCCTCAGTACGCCCAGCTGCGGACACACGCCTCCAGCCACAGCTCCGAGGCCCCCAGTGGCCCCTCCATATCCTTAATATCTCCCAGCCCCTCACCCTGTCCAAATCCCCGTTCTCCAATCCCTCCTACCCCACCGCTCCTCCTGACCCTCAGCCCATAGCCTCTCCCATAGGCTCCCCGTTGCCGTCTCTACAATGTCGGCAGAGACCTCCCAGGGTCCCCACTCCTTCTACCCAGGCTTCAGGCCCAGCGCTCGGCAAGTTTCACCACCTCCATCTTCCTGCCAGCGGCCTCAGTGAGGTTCAGCGCCATCTTCCTTTCCCTGTCCCCGTTCCTGTCAAAGGCCCCGCAAACGGAATTTTGCCTCTCGGGTAAAATGGCGACCGGGACCCAGGCCTCCCTCGTGGGGAAGGGGGCGCACTCCTCCCCTCCTCGCGCTCCTCCCTTCTCACACTCTTCCCTCTTCACACTCCTTCCTCCTCACACTCATCTCCTCTTCCCGCCTGAACACCACTCCTCTTTTGGGTGAACCAGGTTTACCGCTCCAAAAAACCACCCACACCTCCAGTCCGCTACCGTCGACTGCTCCTCTCACTACTGCGCGGAGGCTGAGGAAATTGAATTTAAGCAGACGTCTCAATAACTTGATTGGCTGAATGCTGTGCGCATGCGTGTATGGGTTGCCAGGCTCTCTTTGCGATTGGCAGAAATTCGGGTTGGGGGCGGGCACCCTATGGTGGGCGGCACCTAGAAAGGCGGGACTTTATATGCAGGATGCAAGAAGCGGGGACCCCACGTGCAAGGTGAGGGACTTGCGGGAGGAGGCGGGATATGATGCACATCCAAAGGGGTCAAGTTGGTTGGTGCAGGGAGAGGTGTAGTGAACCAGGAAATGACCAGTAGGGGTACGTAGATGTGGGCCATTAACCAGTCCACTAGAATCTTTTTAAAATTTTACATTTGGGGCAGGAAAGGTGGCTTAGTGGTTAAGAGCACATACTGCTTTTCCTAGAGACATGAGTCAGATTCCCGGCACCCACATCGGGCAGCTTAAAATTCCCTGTAACCTCAGCGCCAGGGGGAACATGACACTTAGGACCTTTGTAGGCACTTGCATTCATGTGCGCACACCCTCCCGTAGACATAATATAAAGTAATATTACAGGAAAAAAAACCAGGCAGCAGTGGCGCACCCCGCTAATTGCAGCACCAGAAACGCAGAGGAGGTGGATCTCTGTGAGTTCCAGGCCAGCCTGGTCTACAAGGTGAGTTCTGGGACAGCCGGGGTAGCATAGAGAAGCACTATCTCCAAAAACAAGCAAACAAAAGCAATGAATATTTACATTTGTTTGTAGGGGGCATATTGCGCTTGTGTGTAGGTTAGATGGCACCTTGGGGGAGTCAGTCGTTTCTGTCCATCGTTTGGCCGCTGGGATCAAACTTAAATACTCAGGCCTGGCAGCGGGCACCTTTACCTTTAAACAATTTCCAACAGGCTGATAAGGGCCTGAAGCTTCTCTGAAAAGGGATTGGTTTGGAGTCTTCTAATTGTATAACTCACTAGTAAAGAAGGAGACAGAAACCATCAACAGAGAAGGAATTGAACTTCCACTTTTCCCCTTGGCACAACTGGGGGAACTACTTCCCCCTTCCCTGGGCACAAGCATCTGCTTACAGCAGCTCAGGGGCCTATTTCCTCCTCTAACAGTGTACCCTGCTTAGCTGGCAGGGGATTTTGTGTGGGGTAGCTTGGATGAGAAGCCAGGCCCCTCCCCACATCCACACAGACAACAAGACCATGACCTTGGTACCAGGATCCGTAGTCAAGCCACTAAAGAATCCCAAAGCGAACACTCTGAAACAAGAAGGATGATGAAGAAAAATCACCCAAATCTATCCTAGGAACCCGAGGTCAAGATGCTAACAACTTACCTTAGCTTCTGTTAACCTGCCTGCTTGTGCAAACCTCTTCCTAACCCCCCCCCAAACAGCTTATTTTAGCTTCTGTTAAAGTACTTACTTTTACAACCCCACTTCCTCCTAACCCCTCCTCCCCAACTCAGAGCTGCTGAGCAAGATATGAGGATGTGTTTTATTTTATTTCTTGGAAAAAAAAAAACCTTACTCTAAACACTAGGGGCTACACTTGGGTCCCAAATACTTTGCGTAGTCCAATCCAGCTGGAATAAAGACTCTCAGCTGTCTAAAACTGCCCAAGTAGTCAGTAGGCTTCCCAAAATATTGTATGCGATGAAACGTTTTTGTTGTTGTTGTTGTTTCCAGACGGGGTTTCTCTGTGTAGCCTTGACTAACCTGGACTCACTTTGTAGACCAGGCTGGCTTCAAACTCACAGAGATCTGCCTGCCTCTGCCTCCCAAGTGTTGGGATCTGTGCTAAAGCTTTTAAAATGTATTTTGACATAACGATGACTTCATTAAAATGAAGAATGAACTACATTTAAGGAACCAGATATTGGGAAACACATGATATTTGTCCTTTGGAAACTGACCTAATGCACTTAATATATCTTATTGCAATAGAATTTTTTCAGCTTTAAAGAGTTCAACTTTTTTGTGTCTTAGCGTACATCTTATTTTCTTGCTTAATGGTCTCATTTTCTCCTAATAGAAGAGTGCAAACACTGAAAGCCTGACAATGTTTTCCTTTAGTGTGAGGAACAGATCTCATTTAATGACAAAACATGCCTTACTATCAAGTCTACCTTTGCTTGTTGATTTAAGATACTTCTTTATGGATTGCGAAAGGAGACGGTACAGTCAGGAAAGTAATTGCCACAGGAACGTGAAGACCCAGTGAAGACCCAGATTCTATCTGTAGAAGCCAGGTAAACATGCCAGTCAATGCATGTGTGTGTGTGTGTGTGTGTGTGTGTGTGTGTGTGTGTGTGTGTGTGTGTGTGTGTGTGTGTTTTAAATTTCTTTTTTTAAAAAATCATTCATTTTACATCCCAATCACAACCCCTTCCCTTTTTTTCTCTGGGCCCCACCCTGCCTTCCTCCTCCCTTCTATTTCCCTCCCTTAGTCTTCAGAGAGGGGGAACCCTTTCCCCCTACAAACTGACCCCAGCCTATTTGCGTCCTCTTCCTCTGTGGCCTGGTAAGGGACCCCGCCAGGGGAAGTGATTAAAGAGCAGGCAACAGAGTCCAGGTCAGAGGCAGCGCCTGCTCCCCTGCTTGGGGACCCATATTGCCTGTCAGCTACATCTGAGCAGGGGGCCCAGGTCCTCTCCATGCAAGGCCCTTGTTTGGCGCATCCGTCTCCTCTGTCCTCCCCTGGGCCCAGATTTGTTGTCTTTGTTGGTCTTCTTGTGGAGCTCCTATCCTTCTGGGTCCTTCTACCCCACCCCACCCCCACTCTTCCATAGGACTCCCTGGGCTCTGGCAAATGTTTGTCTGTGGGTCTACTACTTTGATCCCCTGCTGGGTGAAGTCTTTCAGAGGACAACTATGGTAGGCTCCTGCAGCTGACACTGGGAAATGCCTGTGTTTTTTAATAACAGCACTGATAAGGTGGAGACAGCAGATTTTTGGGTCTCTAGACAACTAGTCTACCTTATTTTGGTAAACCAAGGCCTATGGGAGATCCTTTCTCAAAAAAAAAAATGTGACAGCATTCCTGAAAAACAAGCAAACAAACACTTGGGTTTGAGCTCTGGACTCCACATACACGTATTCATATAGACTTAATACACAAAGAGACGCCACCTTCATTATTTCCATGGTCAGTTTATCAAGTCTTGAATTCCTTCCATCTATCCATGTAACAGAACTACTGTTAAAATAGCAGCTTACTCCAGCTGTGCTTTAATGAATGGCAGGTCAGTTCCAATCCCCTTGAATCCGGTCCCCCATCCCAAACCTTGCAGTTTACTATCACAGAACGGCATTGTTACTAAATTATTAATATCACTGATATGAAGAATTCCAGTGCTTTACAAGTGTTCAGCCAACCTGAAATTCCTGGAGCAGAGCACTTTGGCCACAGAAGTTATTTGGGAGAAAAACTGAAATTGGTTTACTGGTTTCATTTCTGTTTCTCATGAGACACACAGTGTATCTTGTTAGTTTTTGCCCGATTTGAGGCCAGCTTGGTGGCTAGAAATTTTTGCTGACCTCAATAAGTGAATTAGAGGGTATTAGATTGACACTGATTTTTTTCCATATTTTTTTTTTAACCTCATGAGTGGCTATACTTTTCTTTCTTTCTCTCTTTTGAGGGAAGGTTTCTTCTGTAGCCCTGGCTGCCCTGGATTTGTTTTGTAGACCAGGCTGGCCTTGAACTCACAAAAATCTGCCTGCCTTTGTCTCCCAGAGTGCTGGGATTACAGGCATGTACCACTGGACCCAGCTATACTTTATTTTCTAATCCTTATTTCCAGAGTCATTATTTACATGCTTTTTTGTATATTTGGGAATAACTTTACAAATAATCCTGTTCATATTGTTGGCTTTTGAGAAGCCGTGTGTAGTGGCACATGCCTTTAATCCTAGCACTCGGGAGCCAGAGGCAAGTGGATCGCTGTGAGTTTGAGGCCAGCCTGGTCTACAGAGTGAGTCCAGGGCAGTCAAGGCTAACACAGAGAAATCTTGTCTCGAAAAAACAAAAGAAAAAAAGGTAGGGGGTCTTATGTAGCCCTGGCTAACCTCAAACTTTCTATGTAGCTGGGATAAATCTTGATCTCCTGATTCTCCACCGGAACACTGTAGAACAGGCCTCAATATTGGCTCCTAGATTTCCTGAGAGCAAACTGAGTCTTAAAGTAAAAAGTTGACTCCAGAGTATGACAGCACACATATGCCATTGCCATCTGGAGATAAAATAGCCTGGGGGAACACACAGGGTTGAGGGAGAGCTCTGAATTCGAATCCCATATCTCCTTCTAACAGGCTATGAACCAGGAGTAGGTTTTATCATCTTAGTTCTGGTGTCCTCATCGATAAAAAGCAAGTCTTGGTTGATAAGGACAGTCTTTGTTGTTGTTGTTGGGTTTTTTTTTCTCTTTTTCTTTCTTCCTTTCTTCCTTCCTTTCTTTCTTTCTTTCTTTCTTTCTTTCTTTCTTTCTTTCTTTCTTTCTTTGTTCCTTTTTAGACCAGGTTTCTGTGTATCCCTGACTGTCCTGGAACTTGCTCTGTAGAACATTCTAGCCTCAAACTCAAAGATTCACCTGCCTCCGCCGGGAGAATTGGAATTAAAGGTATACACTTCCATCGCCCGGCTGGCCATCGTCATTTTGAAAGTCTCCCTTCAGTCCCTGTGTGGTTGGAGATTTCAGGCTGCGCTCAGTCAACATGGGCAGCCTTCCTTCTTCTGAAAGCAAGGACTCTTTTAGTTTTTGTTTTCTTTCAAATTCATGTGGAAGCTTCCCCAGAGTAGTAGTAGGGGACTCATTCCTTTTACCGTTCTGCCTCTGGCATTTGAGAACCTGTTTTTCCTCTCCTCCAGAAGGCTCATTGTGGAAGGCGGTGTGTTAGAAGCAGAGCAGCCCCTTTTAAAAGGAGAAAGCTGGATACAATCTGAAGAGAAACCAGAGTATAAGGAGCCCCTTTTAGACAACTATACTGCTAGCACATTCCGTTTAGGATCCTCACACCCCCCCTGGTCTACAATGATAGAAAATTCTACTGTTCAAACATCCAGTCTCACATATTCTGTCTGGTATAGTAGCATAAATGAGCCAAGGCCCATTCTGTTCTTTAGATTTTCACTGGAACTAATTATTCCAAAACTTTTAAACTTCTGAAGGCCACTTACTGCTTATTAATTTCTGTATCAATAATATCACTAGATAAATTAGTCTATGAATATTTTATGATTCTCTTGTCCATTGTGATCACCATTAAACTTCTATTTAGGTATATATTCTGTAAAGACAACAAGTCAAAAATAAAAAAGCAAAATTTCCCATTTTCTAGACCTAATGGTTTGTATGTCTTATACAAACAATTATAGACTAACTTCCAATGTGGTCCTGGTTCCTCGTCCTAAATAGACAGTATCAAAAAACGACATGACATTATAAATTTTATTATCCCCAAATAGTGATCTGACTTTTTGAAGTCTGTTAAAATATAAGCCCACCTAAGTGGCCAGATAAATTTACTCACTGTTATAGAAAGACTCATCTCCTATCAGAGGAACAATTCTCTTTCTCTGAGATTTCCCTACTTCACTCCTCTCCACGATTGCCTATTCTTTTTTTAAAGATATAAATTTAATCAGTGCATTTTATTTGGATAAAGATTTATGTTCTGTGTATATGAGTGTTTTGCCTGCATTCTGTCGGCGTGCCATTTGTGTGCCTGACGGCCACAGAGGTCAGACAACACTAGATCTCCTAGAACTAGAGTTATGAACGTTTATGAGCGACCACGTATGTGCTGGGAACTAAACCTAGGTACTACTGGAAGAGCAACAAGTGCTCTTAACTGCTGAGCCATTCCTCCAACCCTACAGCACAGAAGGCAGACGTTATTAAAAATATGTATTTACATGTAGGAGAACTCAGAAAAATATAGTGAATGAATGGGACCTACTTACTGTATGAGAAGCACTGTTTACTTGCCATCAATAAAAAGTTATTCTCTTAAACTTTGAATTACTGCGCAGACATTTTTATCTTTTTATATTTGCTTTTTTATGCATACAGGGCTTTTGTCTCCATGTGGTTGTGTGTACCACATGAGCGTCTGGTGCCCATGGAAATTGGAAGAGAGCCGAGGGTTCTAGATGGTTCTGAGCCACGATAATAATGTTGGATGGGCAGCCATTGCTCTTAACTGCTGAGCCGTCTCTCCAGCCCACGGCTTATTTATAATAGTTACACAGTCAAGCGGCTGTGACTTTCAATGTAACATTCTGACTTGCATTTATGCTTTACACTCAGCATTTATACTAAAAAACTCCTATACACACGAAAAGAGAGGAGCTGCTGCTACTGATTTCTCTTTCCTATTTTTCACCTAGCAAATCATATAATTACGTACCTCTTGGCTCCATGGGGGAAATTATCTAACATTCAGAACTGCTAATAAGAAGCCAAGGAAAAATGTGAGAATCGAACTTTCCCCTCTGTAGTGGATTCTTTTTTTTTTTTTTCCACTTTTTAAATTTTTTTTATTAATTTATTCTTGTTACATCTCAATGTTTATCCCATCCCTTGTATCCTCCCACTCTTCCCTCCCTCCCATTTTCCCCTTATTCCCCTCCCCTATGACTGTGACTGAGGGGGATTACCTCCCCCTGTATATGCTCATAGGGTATCAAGTCTCTTCTTGGCTACCTGCTGTCCTTCCTCTGAGTGCCACCAGGTCTCCCCCTCCAGGCGACATGGTCAAATGTGAGGCACCATAGTACGTGAGAAAGTCATATCCCACTCTCCACTCAACTGTGGAGAATGTTCTGACCATTGGCTAGATCTGGGAAGGGGTTTAAAGTTTACCTCCTGGATTCTTGAGACATTTGCTACATACATAGCATGTGAATTCGATGGCTTGTGGCATGATTGTTACATGGTAGGCACAGATAGCACACAGGTTGGTAGCTTCCAAAGATGTACCAGATAGGCATGTTTTGTCTCCAGCGAAACACTGAAACACCCTGGAAGTTTTGAGGTCTGGAGCAATTTCTCTCACCAGATGGCAAAGGGGGTGGGCGTTGGGAATCAGAAGTTCAGCTAATAGTGCGGAAGTTAGAGTGTGGCAGTGCCAGGCTTCTCAGCTGCTCCAGCACAGGGCAAGGGCCTTCCATAGCCAGCCCCTTCCTGAGTGTTTTACCAGGAGATTTGCAAGTAGTCAGCTCTGCCCAAGTCATAGCACTCTACTAAGCCTTCCTTACCCTTCGGATGGAGTTCAGTGAGCTCGAAGCAGTGGCTATAAATACCCACCCAGTGTCTATTAAAGCTTTTATACCAATTCTGGCCCTGAGAGACTATGGTAATGTAACCACAGAATAGTCCATTCTATCCAAATGTCTGTTCTATTTAACCTTCCCAGAATGCATTCTTTGCCTTTATGTTACTTAACTTGCTAAATTTTATTATATGAACCTTCCATTCAGAACCTATCACCACCCCATAAAACAATATTCGCGACCCGGAAAGAAGCTACACTTAAGGGAGGAACTGCAACAGGGTGAGACACGGGGACACTATCCTCTTCCTTATTCTGATTTGGCAGGAAAAGTGAGCTGGGGAGACGATGCAAAGATGTCAGCTTCCCATTTTCTAAAATTGATTGGTCTTTAAAAAATGATGATGCCAAATGGTCTCTGTGTTAAAGAGCTCTTCTGGAGATCCAAAACGGGGAATTCGTGAGAAGGATTAGACAGTTAGGGAGGGAACAATAAGGTAGAAATGACAGAAGCCATCCCTTGGGTCCTAACCTTTACCATTGGGGAAGTGAAGAATCTATGAGTCAGCATGCAGGCCTGGCCGTGCTAATGGCCC
The DNA here is from genome assembly GCF_903995435.1 of Acomys russatus. Classification (NCBI taxonomy): domain Eukaryota; kingdom Metazoa; phylum Chordata; class Mammalia; order Rodentia; family Muridae; genus Acomys; species Acomys russatus. The sequence continues at coordinate 107,512,042 of NC_067169.1, forward strand.
AGATCAGTGTCTTCTCTGTCTCTCAACTGCTTTCTTTAGGGAAGGTTTTTAACAAACAATGAAAGGACCCCTTGCAATCTGTCTCTTGAGGGTTATGGGACATAAGGGTGAATGGAATCAAGTCTGAAGGATTTGGAAATAGAGAAATTGAGTAACGGAACTAAACTCTCCCCAAGACAAAGGCTCAATACCCTGAAGCAGTACAAAAGAAAGAAATCCTTGCATTGTACGATGTCTTAGCGATGCTTGGTTATAACTAGCTTAGTTTCCCACTAAAATCAGGAATTGGAAGACAAAGAAAGGGCAAGCGCTGTTGAGTAAACCTGACATGAAGGTAGTGATTTCTTCTACCCACTTTGACAGGCTGTAAAGGACTGCTCACCAGACGAGTAAGCAAAAGACTCAACACTAATATGCATGCTTAGTGGCTTTGCTCTACCCTGTCATGGAGTGTAACCTTTTTTTTCTTTTTAGTATAATGTGTTATTAATTTTTTGAAACTTTCATAAATGCACTGAATGTATTTTGATCATATTCAACCCTATTCTTCTTTCTTAACCACTGCTATTACTTCTTATTTAAAAAAAAAAACAATCCAATTCCCCCCTAATGTGAGCAACACAGTCTAATTTGCGCTGCCCATATACCGAAGGGTGTATGGACATCCACTGAAGCGTGACTAACCTACTGGGGGCCACATCCTTAAAGAAATCTCTTTCTCCCTTCTCTAGTGGCTATCAACTATCAATAGCTCTCCAGCTAGGGGTGGGGGTACATGAGCCTCTCTGCTGTCCTTAATGCAATGTTGACTGGCTCGATTCTTATACAGGCCTGGTCCAGACACCCACAGCCTTTGTGAATTCATGGCTGGAGTTGTTTGGCCATGTCCAGATGAATCTGTTTTCCTGACTCCTCCCTAACCTCTGGCCCTGAAATCTTTTTGCCATCTCTTCCATGATTATCCCTGAGGCTTAGGCAGAGGGGTTGTGCTGGCTAGGGAAACTTAATTAAGAAAAATGCCTTTATAATATCAGGCTATAGGCAAGCCTGTAGGCCATTTTGTGACTTAGTGACTAATGGAGAGAAAGAGCCCAGCCCCTTGTAGGTGGTATCACTCCTGGGCTGGTGGTCTTGGTTTTTATAAGAAAACAGGCTGATGATATGAGGCACATGCTCTCGCTGTCTCTTAAAAAGGAAACAAGGAAGGAATGGATCTAGGCAAGAGGGGAGGAGGGAGGGGCTTAGCAGGGTGGATGTAGGGGAATCTGCAGTTCGGATGTTATGTATGTAAAGAATAAAAAAGAAAGCAGGCTGAGAAAGCCATAGGGAGCAAGCTAGTAAGTAAGATCCCTCCATGGTCTCTGCTTCAGCTCCTGCCTCCAGGGTCCTGCCCTGTGTGTTTCTGCCCTCACTGCTTTTGATCATGAGCTGTTTACATGGAAATGGAAACAGACAAACAAAAAACGCAACTCTTTTTTTCCTCAAGTCACTTTTGGTCATGGTGTTTTATTGCAGCAATACAAACTCGAAGACAGGACAGGGCTGTGATTTTGATGATTAACTATGATCTTTATAAGGTATGAGAGACTATCATGGATCTGAATGACAGACTGGCATTTGAATTGGGTTCATAACACCCTGAAGCACACAGGTGAAAAGTAGAAGAGAGGAACTACTGCTTAGGTTGCTGAAAAAAACATGTGGCAAGATTTATGTTGAGCTAGGAGTCCTAGGGGAAAATTGATGTGAAACCAAATGTAGTTGTGACTGTTTAGAAGGCTTTGAGCCACCCAATGGCAGCTCATCAAAGAAAGAAATAAGGAATGTATGATAGGCGTATACAAATGGTCCTCACTGTACCCCCCCCCCCCCAATGAAGACTAAAGAAATTTCCTGAGCCGGGAAACATACCAGCAACTTCCCTAATACGGTGGCCAAATTGACCCCAGCCTTTTGTAGCAACCAGAGACCCAATGAATTCCCAACTTTTTTGTCCCTTGCTAGTGTGAAAAACATGGTTTTGTGTGTGTGTGTGTGTGTGTGTGTGTGTGTTTGGGTTTGTTTTTGTTTTGTTGTTGTTGTTTGTTTTTTGTTTTTGTTTTTTTGTGAACACTGGAACCATGTGGACTTTAATTCATGGTAACCCTAAGAGTACTGGAAGAAATGAGCAGAAGTTGAATGTAGGAGTGTAATGGTTCATGAGGAAAGGGCTAGGTTGGGTTTAGGAGTGAGCAGTCACCCTCAAGTGTATACTGTGCACATTTCTCCCCAGCAAAATAATGTACTTGGAGTGAATTATTTCTGGGACACATACCACATACTTCCTTTGAAGAATTGCCCTTGAGAATGAGACCTCTAAAAGCAACCATATAGAGCTAAGTAAGGTACTTTGGCCTATCCATACTGTTGTACCCAATATCACATTTTTTTTTTTTTTTTTTTTTTTTACAAAGTAGCTGATAAAAATGATGGGAAATTTCCATTCTCTGTTGAAAACCTTCTGGGGTTTTTGTTTTGTTTTCTCTTTTTTTTTTTTTTTTTTTTTCTTTTAGTGTTCCATTACCTGCTAATTCTCCAAAACAATTTCTATTCACTTTGAGCGAACTTCTCAATACTTGTCTTAGGTGGTCTTCATGGCCCCACTCTTTATTATGGGCTGGTGAGTCTGGAACTTGCTTTCTTATCCCATCTACCCTCTGTAAAGAAAGTTTCCTGACCTCGCTGATATAATGCTAGACTTTGAGTGCCTTACAGACTTACAAAGGCATGTGAGAAGACAGCCAAGTGCACTTAAAGAAATGGAGATGAGACATCAATCTGGAGAGCCTTCTCTGCATGCTTTGCCCACCCGCCAGGTCGCTTACAACCCTGGCACAGCTGGCAAAGTTTTGGATAAGGAAATCAGAAAAGCCTTTAGGGATGGCCTTATTGACAGGGTGGCATTTTTAGCAAAGATGTGAACAAAATGTGGAAACAAGCCAGCTGAGTAGCTAAGAAAGATAGGTTAGAGAAAGGTCTAGTCATAGGCCATGAAACATGTCCATATCTGGCTTGTTCAGTAAACCAGAGGCCATTCTCCCAGCCTTGAGATAAAGGAAGCGCAGCAGAGAAGCCGAGATTTCAGTGAAATCCAGACTGCCCACAGCTTCAGCTGGAAATGAAGGCTAGTGCTGCCACCTCTTTTGATAGATGTGATAATTGAGCATCTATTTCCTCTCCAGTGTTCCCTATTGCCAGAACAGTCCAGGCTTCCCTACAGTCTGTCCCTGTGCTCTATATAGTCCCGCTGTCTACCTTCTCCACAATATGGGAAGAGCTTGTCGGATGTTTTCCCTGTGTCTAGAAGATCCTTTCATTCTGGTTTCTTTCAACCATAGCGTGTAGCTCTGTGTTAACCCATTCATATCTTCCACTGACATGCTACTACGTATTCTGTGTCCTGCTTCATTCATTAGTTCTCCTTTCTGCTGCACTGTCAGGATCTCTTTCTACCCCACCAGTATCCAAAGCTTCTCCACCTAGTAAACACATTGTTGGTTTCCGTCTCTGAAGGCCTTTATTGAATGTGCCTAGTGCCATGCCTCAGATTGCTCTTTGCTTTCTTTCGAACTCAGAAAATTATCTTAATGAAAAATATAAAGCATTTGTATATTTGGAACCAGAGGCAGAATGAATTATCAGCTAATTTCATTTTGGGACACCAGCATATGCATTTAAAATGATTGAAAATTATTGTTTGTTTCCCACTCTAACATCTTGAATCAGGGGCTGGGAAGATAACATAGCTGTTGATGAGTAAGTAGAAAGACTGGAGTTCAGATCCCTGGTCCCTGTGTAAAACTCATCTGGGTTTGGGGCCCCCCCTCTGTAATCTCAGGACCCAGGAGTCTGAGACAAATAGCCACAGAACAAGATCACTAGCCAGAATGGCCAAAATGGCTAGGTTCGAAGTAAGGGTGGGGATGGGGCTAGGACAATGTTGAAAAGCCGTGGCAAAAGAGACACTCCAGCAGCAGCCTTGCCTCCTCTGTTTCCTTCTCTAGTGCGGTGGACAAGAGATGAACAGGGACAGACCCAGCTTCTGTGATGGTCATTTGGCCAGTTGGGTGTGCATCCCTGGACAGCGAGAAGAAACTGGATGATGCTGAGTCAGATGCCACATCCTCTCAGGCCAAGCAGGGCAAATGGTACAGGGAGAGAGCCTTGTGTACTTCCCAAAAGATGTTTTCTCTTCATGCTACCAGATGCCACCGTTGACCATGCCTCCTACTTCCTACTTCCTGTAGAGCCCAAGATTAAGGCCCTTGGAGAGATACCTGAGCCAACCGTCGACCCCAAGAGACTGTGAATGAGACGAGTACAAGAATGCTGGCCTTCACAAGCAGAGCCCCATCTCCTTAAGGTCCCCTATGGCCACCTTCACCTTAGTGGCAAATACCAGGCTGGTGAAGCGTACCACCGTGGAGAGGAATGACATGGATATTTGCAGCCAGTGGTGAGCATTGAAATTATATACAGTCTCTACAACTCCCATAGACACTTGCTTACTTAGACCTGGGGGAATGATATGCTGACTTTAGTGTATAGAGCCAGCTAGCAACCAGGCCTCGATAAATTTGGAGTGGCTTGGGGGTGAGGTGCTACTTGTGGTCTCTGGTCTTCCTGGTAAAAGGTGTGACTTCACAGTGGTAGGAATCTTGCATATCTCTGTAGAAATAGTTGTGGCAGATTTTAGCGTAGCAGTCATTCAGTAGTAGGGGGCAAGGGCATGAGCAGCTGTGCTCTGATACCTGGCCGACTACAAAAATCCCTGGTTTCTGGCTCAGAAACCCCTGGCTCCCGTCTTGCTATTGAGGTTGTTGCAGTTCTCAAATTATCTTTGAATCTGGCATTAAAAAAAATGAGGACTGGTAAAATGGCTCAAGAGGTAAAGGCGCTAGTGGCTAACCCAAATCATCTGGGTTTGATCCATGAGGCTTGCATAATAGAAAGAGCTGACGCCCACAAGTTGTCCTTTACCTTCCACTTTGATGCCATGACATGCTTATATACACAGTTGTGCAAACACATAAATAAGTAAATAAAATGGTTTTGTCCTCAGCAGACGGTGGTGGCGCACGCCTTTAATCCCAGCACTTGGGAGTCAGAGGCAGGCAGATCACTGTGAGTTCGAGGCCAGCCTGGTCTACAAAGCGAGTCCAGAACAGCCAAGGCTACACAGAGAAAACCCTGTCTCGGGGGGAAAAGAGAAAGAAAAAAAGAAAAAAGAAAAAAAGTTTTTGTTCTCAAAAAATTAAATTAATAAAATAATCTGATTAAATTTTTTAACTGAGTATGACACTATTGAGACCAAGGGACAGCACTGGGCTCGGCCTGGAAGCCAATAAGTGCATTTCATTTTCTGGAAAATTTTAACATTGTTTTCTAAGCTGGTTCAGATATTGTTACTTCTGCTGACGAAGAAGTCACACTTTAAGAAACTTTACGGTGGCGCACGCCTTTAATCCCAGCACTCGGGAGTCAGAGGCAGGCAGATCACTGTGAGTTTGAGGCCAGCCTGGTCTACAAAGAGAGTCCAGGACACTCTAGGCTACACAGAGAAACCCTGTCTTGAAAAACCAAAATAAATAAATAAATAATTTTTAAAAAAAGAATACTTCACTCCCCCTCCCAAATGTTGCTTTTTCATATATGATCAATGAATTCATTTTTTCATCATTGTACTCCTAAAGCCTGTAAGGATACTTAGATTTGCTGTGGACCACTCATGTGCCATTTGAACACGTTTGTAGGAGCTGTATTAGTCTAAGTAAGGATGGCTCCCATAGGCCCGCATATTTGAATGCTTAGTCTTCATGGAGTAGCACTAATTGACAATTAGAAGGTATGGCCTTGTTTGAGTAGGTGGAGATGGAGGAAGTGTGTCACTTGGGGATGGGCTTTGGGGTTTCCGAAGCCCATGCGAGGTCCAGTTCTCTCTCCCTGCCGTTTGTGGATCAGGATGTAGAACTCTCAGCATCTTTTCCAGCTCCATGTCTGCCTGAGAACTGCCATGCTCCCACCATGATAACAATGGACTAAACTCTGAAACAGTAAGCCAGTCCCAATTCCATGCTTCCTTTGGTAGTAGTTGCCTTGGTCATGGTGTCTCTTCATAGTAACAGAACAGTGACAAAGATGGAAGTTGGTAGCATGTAGCAGAGTATTGCTATGATAGGCCTGACTATACAGTTTGTTGCAGGATTATGGAAAACTTTGGGACTAATGGGGCTTAATGGACCATCCTAGTAGGAGCATAGAAAACAGTGGTGCAGAGGGTGATTTGAACTATGAGGGCCCAGCTCAAGAAGCGTCAGAGAAGAAGAATATTGGTGAGTGGCCTAGAGACCATTCTTAGGATAGTTTTTCAAAAAATATCGCTGCTTTCTACCTTTGTCTTAAAAATCTGCCTGAGAGCTGGGTGTGGTGGTGCAGGGAGGCAGAGGCAGGCGGATCCCTGTGAGTTCAAAGAGCCAGCTTGGTCTATAAAGCGAGTCCAGGACAGCCGAGGCTACACAGAGAAACCTTGTCTCAAAAACAAACAACAAACAACCCCAAATCTACTTGAGGCTAAATGGAAGAGTTCTGGCTTTGTGGCAATGGCAAAGATTTCAAGAAATCCTAGTGTTGACAGTCACTTTTTTTTTACTTTTTAATTAATTTATTCATATTACATCTCAATGGTTATCCCATCTCTTGTATTCTCCCATTCCTCCCTCTCTCCCATTTTTCCCTTACTCCCCTCCCCTATGACTGTCACTTTTATGCAGATCTAGAACGAATAGGACCGACCCAAGTAAGGGAAAATACGAAATGTACAGTTTGCAGAGAAAAGCAAATGTAATATAGAAGACAGGATGTCTGGGGTTTAAGGTTATCAGTCAGAAGAAAATCCTGACCCTAAATGGAGTAAAGGGAGTAGTAGCCTCAGGGCAAGACCTCGCACAGCTAAACCTCCAACTTGGGAAAAGGAATGAAAGAAAAGCTTAACTAGTGTGAAGGAAACCATCAACAGCAGAAATCTGATTGAGAGGCAGTTGAACAAGGGGGCCAAGTCCGGCCCCAGCAAGCAGCAGAGCTTGGCAGCTTGTAGTTCTGGCTTCAGAGTCAAGGAGAGAAGAAAGGGGTTGTAGAATCTCCCTCCGTGATGAAAGAAAGCCACTGAGACTAGGCGTCTGTCAGCGGTGTCCCAGCATGGAGACTCAGAGAGTCCATGTGTGAATCTCCTTCTGTGACTAAGGAAAGCCCCTGAGACCAGGCATCTGTCAACGGTGTCCCTGCATGGAGGCCAAGAGAGGCAATTGTGTGAAGCTACAAAGTTGAAGTCTGGATTGCCTTAAAGGCATCAAGATGTTGGAGATGCCAGGGTTATGGGATACCAGCTGAGGAGAGCTGCTAACTGGGAGTGGAACCAGTCCAAGAGAAAGAAGTGTGTTGCATTCAACAAGGCTGAAAGGAGTTGGAGATCTGAAGAGTGCTTTGACATCAGACATGGTGATGCAGAATTTGGAGAATTTGGAGTTTGCTCAGCTGGTTTTGGGGTCTTATTTTGGTCCAGTATTTCACAGTGTTCCCTTTCCCTTGTAGCTATATCATAATGCAAAATGTATTTAGTTCAACATACACATTTTGCATTATGTGACTACAAGGTTATGGGGCTTGAATAGTAACATAAAGAGGACTAAAATGTGCCAAAGAAGAAAAATAGAAGGTTGGAGCTGAGGGTCAGCAAAAAAAAAAAAAAAAGGCCTCAATATTCATTTGCATGACTCAACAGTGCCAGTGTCTGTGGTGCCAACATGGTGCTGAGCCTTCCGCACCAAGTATTACCTTCCTTTTGGTGGAGGACAGACTCTAATGAAATACAGTTGCCAACTGCCTCTTTAGGAGCCATTGTCCTTGTCCTCCACTCACGGAGACTTGCATAAAGGCTCTTATGAGCCATTGTGTTTATACAGAGTAAAATAACATTTTGGATGTATATCCTTTCCTCTCTGCATAACCTGTAGTGCTGTTTGAAGGGATGTTGATGACTCTAGAGCCATGGCTATGCATTTGCTGTGCACAGTAAGGAAGGTATATAGCAGTGGTTCTCAGCCTTCCTAATGCTCTGACCCCTTAATACAGTTCCCCATGTTCTGGTGACCCCCAGCATAACATTTCTTTTGCTACTTCATAACTGTAATTTGCTGCTGTTATGAATTGTAGTATAAATATCTGCTATGCAGGATATCTAATATGTGGCCCACAAGTTGGGAACACTGGTATATAGTATCATGGGAGTTTAAAGAGGCATCTTGAGTGACAAGAATGGAGTGGATTTGAGGGTTGTACCTGCCAGTAAGACGCAGACAGGCTAGGTGTTGTGGCTCACACCTTTATTCCCAACATTCTAGAGGCAGAGGCAGGCAAATCTCTATGAGTTCAAGGCCAGTTTGGTCTACTTAGTGAGTCCCAGGCCAGACATAATTACACAGAGTGAGAGTCTGTCTCAAACAAAACAAACAAAGAGGCAGGTGGGTATTTGGAAGTTTGAGGCCAGCCTGGTTTACACAGGGAGTTCCAAGTCAGTCAAAGTTACACAGTGAGACACTGACCCCTCCACAGTCATCATCCTCATAATGATTATTATTGATGACGATGATGATGATGATGATGCTTCCTGAGCATCGATGATCATCACATTAGTATTTAAAAATTATTTTATTATTGTTTTGTCTGCATTTATGTCTGTACATCTCATGTGTGCCTGATGCTAGGGGAGAGCAGAAAAGGGTATCTTATCTTTTAGAACTAGATTTACAGGGATTGCGGGAGCCACTGTGTGAGTGCTGAGGCTATAATTAAGATTCTGGGAAAAAGCAACCAGTGTTCTTAATCGCTGAGCTATCTCTTCAGCCCACAAACCTTTGCGCTTTTTTTTTTTTTTTTTGTCTTTGATTTTTATCAAGATAGGGTTTAACACTTGCATTCTTATTTGGACAAGTCACCAACAGCTGAAACTCTAGTGAGTATTCTAGAACTTTGGTTTAAAAACACAGAAACATTGTAAGAATATGTTTTCGGGCGGGCGTAGTGGCACACACCTTTAATCTCAGCACTCAGGAGGCAGAAGCAGGCAGATCACTGTGAGTTCAAGGCCAGCCTGGTCTACAAAGCAAGTGCAGGACAGCCAAGGCTACACAGAGAAATCCTGTCTCGAAAAACCTAAAAAAAAAAAAAAAGTTTCATTCTAATCTCAGGTTTGGGGATGTGAGGCTGTTTCAGACTGTCTGAAGCAGCTCCCATGGTTTACCTCATGCTCTAGCAGAGGTGTGGTTTTGCCAGCTTCAGATAGTTTCTGTGATTGTGTGACATTTGGAAATCTCGGAGTGTTCAAAGGGTACAGACATGCCAGAGCCCAGATAGGGGGGTATATAATTGTTAGTCACTTGTGGGGGCGCTGTTTTGGGCTTGTTTGTTAGTAGTTGTGCTCAAAGAAACAAGCAGAAATTACATTCAGAGACCTTTACCTCTCCCCTCCATCCTTTTTTATCTCTTATCTAGTGGTAGGGGGTGAAACTGAGGGGTGGGTGGGCAGATAAAGGGTGGGAAAAAGAACCCCCCCCAAAGTATCAAAAGTCCAGCTACAAAAAAACAGATGACAGGGATGTCCCATTCAGCAGTCACAAGAAGCTTATGGAGCAGAAATGGCCATTTAACAGTGGGTAGAGGTGCTTCCTGGCAAGCCTGATGACCAGACGTCAGTTCCCGAGACCCAAGAGGTAGAAGGGAAGAACTTATTCATACAAATAGTCTTTGAGGTCTTCCGACCTCCGCACATTCTCACCACACAAATAAATAATTTTCTTTAAAAAATGAGTTACTTTGAAATATATATAAACACGGAAGGAAAATTAATGAAATGGTACAATGTCTTAAATTAATAGATTAAGGGGGGCTGTGGGGTCCTACTCCTTTGAGCTGTATTACTACCTAGTGAAGAGAGGTCTAAAGGAAGCCCAGTCTGTATCATCAGATGTGTATCCGCAGAGCTAACCCTTCTGAAATTCACTGTATCACAAAAACAAAACAAATGAACATGGGAAAGGGACCTGTGTGTAGGGGTACTTTTAAGGGAGGAATTTGGTATCTGGGTATGTCCTGTAAAAGGGGCCACTCGCCCTTGTAGTACTTACCCTATTGGAGGGAAGATAAGGGAGGGTGGGGGTGAGAATCACCAGAGCCATTACACACACATATGAAAGTTTGAAAGAAGACTTTTTATTAAGCTTTTTTTTGTTCTTTTACAGTAAAATCAAGCAAAGTTACAAAGATATATATGATCATGAAAAGAACATGATCTTCAGATATTGCCAGTTAATAATGCCACTGGCAATACATCATAAGAACGCAAGCATTACTTCTCATCAGCTGGACGGTGACAGCAAGGACGGAACTCTCTCAGCGTATACTCTTCACAATCGTAAGCAAGTGGTTTTCTTTACATTGACTTGTCGCACAGCCGTGCAACTAAACTCAAAACACTTCAACCTCAAGCAGTTATTCTCCAACAATTTAAACGAATTTCTAGGCAAGGCTTCCACAGAGCCGATGAAATCGATTCTAAGCTAATCATCCACAAAGTGGTAGCAATGAAACTAGTATCAAACTGCGGAGGGCAAAGTTCCTCGCCCCCCAGTACATTTATAGCTTTGTTTTTAAAAATACACAGAAATAACCACAGAGCGGAGGGCTACCGTGAAGGCACATTATTGGCAAAAAAGTATGTGAGAGTCTGTTTATTTTCATCACAACACACGCACATTGCTAAACACAAACTTTCCTTGCCTTTTGTTTTCAACAAGAATTAGTTTCCATAAAGCCAATCAAAATAACAACCAAAATGGGGATGGGATCCCTCCTAATTCAGAGTTCTGAGTCCAGAGTCCAAGCTTTCAGAGAGGCCTAAAACTTTGTTACACCCCCACCTTTCAACAGGGTAGAGACAGCAAGGGATTTCCCCCAACACCCATGCACTGTCTCTCCCTCAACATCAGCACTTTCGGCCTCAATTTTTAGGGTCAGAAAGGCTGCTGAAGATGGGCAGACGGCGGCTGCGCCTGGGGGTCTCGGTGTCATCAAGGCTGCTGGAGCTTGAGCGGCGGCTCGGAAGGTTGCAGCCATCCTCGATAAACAGGGAATCCAGGGTTCTGCTGACGACGTCGAAATCCGGCGACTCTGGACGGGCGTCTGGCAGTTGAAGGCTGAAGTCATCCTCTGGACCCTCTGCAGCAGTGGCAGGACCCTCTGCATCGAAGCCGGCGGCGGCAGCCCAGTTGTTAGGGCCAACTACAGCGGAGGCGGCAGTGCCAGGGGCCATTATGGCGGCAGCCCCAGGAGCAAAGGCAACGGCACCTCCAGGACGGAAGGCAGCGGCACCTCCAGGACGGAAGGCGGCGGCACCTCCAGGACCGAAGGCGGCGGCACCTCCAGGACCGAAGGCGGCGGCACCTCCAGGACCGAAGGCGGCGGCACCTCCAGGACCGAAGGCGGCGGCACCTCCAGGACCGAAGGCGGCGGCACCTCCAGGACCGAAGGCGGCGGCACCTCCAGGACCGAAGGCGGCGGCACCTCCAGGACCGAAGGCGGCGGCACCTCCAGGACGGAAGGCGGCGGCACCTCCAGGAGCGAAGGCGGCGGCACCTCCAGGAGCGAAGGCGGCGGCACCTCCAGGACCGAAGGCGGCGGCACCTCCAGGAGCGAAGGCGGCGGGACCTCCAGGACCGAAGGCGGCGGCACCTCCAGGAGCGAAGGCGGCGGCACCTCCAGGAGCGAAGGCGGCGGCACCTCCAGGAGCGAAGGCGGCGGCACCTCCAGGAGCGAAGGCGGCGGCACCTCCAGGAGCGAAGGCGGCGGGACCTCCAGGACCGAAGGCGGCGGCACCTCCAGGAGCGAAGGCGGCGGCACCTCCAGGAGCGAAGCCGGCGGCACCTCCAGGAGCGAAGGCGGCGGGACCTCCAGGAGCGAAGGCGGCGGGACCTCCAGGAGCGAAGGCGGCGGGACCTCCAGGACCGAAGGCGGCGGGACCTCCAGGACCGAAGGCGGCGGGACCTCCAGGACCGAAGGCGGCGGCACCTCCAGGACCGAAGGCGGCGGGACCTCCAGGAGCGAAGGCGGCGGCATCTCCAGGACCGAAGGCGGCGGCATCTCCAGGACCGAAGGCGGCGACATCTCCAGGACCGAAGGCGGCGGCATCTCCAGGACCGAAGGCGGCGGCATCTCCAGGACCGAAGGCGGCGGCATCTCCAGGACCGAAGGCGGCGACATCTCCAGGACGGAAGGCGGCGGCACCTCCAGGAGCGAAGGCGGCGGCACCTCCAGGAGCGAAGGCGGCGGCACCTCCAGGAGCGAAGGCGGCGGCACCTCCAGGAGCGAAGGCAGCAGCTCCTCCAGGACCGAAGGCGGCAACTGCGGGCGCAACACCAGCCTGAGCTAAGATGGGAGCTGCAGGCCGAGGCGCGGCAATCGGCATCGGGAATTGCTCAGAAGCTGCCAGGCCCAGCTGCTGGCCGTTATTGTAGGCGGCGGCATTCGCGAAGTTCTCATTCAGGACTGCCGCAGGAGCCAAGAAGCCACCCATCTCCTGGCCGTAGGCAAAGGCATTGTTGGCACGAGCAGTAGCGAACGGGATTCTGCCGTTGTGGGCGAACATGGCGGCAACACCCGGGGGCGCAGGTGCCACAGCGTATGATGTGGGCAGCATCCTGCCTGTGCTCAACACCGGGCGGTTGAGCAGCGGCGCCTGGAGAGCACGGCCAAGGCCCAGCGGGAAGCGGGAATTGCCAGCGCTCAGCAGGCGGGGCTGTGGCACCTCGTTAAAGCCAGAGGGCTGCTCGTTGGAGCTATCGACGGAGCTCGGCTCACCAGAGGCACTCAACGAAGGCACAAGCTGCTGCTCAGGCTGGTTGTGGATGAAGTGGCAGCGAGAGCCATACGGGCAGAAGCCAGTGGTGTGGAAGGTGCGGCACGGCTCGGTCTTGTACTTGGGGTGCCTCGTCAGGGTACGCAGCTCGCGCTGGCCATGGGCAAACTGGCACTTGTGGCCATATCTGCAAACGCCGCTCTCCTCAAAGGGCCGACACAGCTCCGTCTTGTAGCGATCAGAATGGACCTGGGAGCTGGAGCTACTCGCCTGCTGCTGCTGAGGCTGCTGCTGCAGCTGAGGCAGTGGCTGTGGCTGAGGCAGTGGCTGTGGCTGAGGCAGTGGCTGCTGCTGCGGCTGAGGCTGCGGCTGAGGCAGTGGCTGCGGCTGAGGCAGTGGCTGCGGCTGAGGCTGTGGCTGCGACTGAGGCTGTGGCTGCGACTGAGGCTGAGGCTGTGGCTGCAGGCTGCGCTCGCCGTTCTCAGGGTGGGGCTGCAAGCCCATACCAGGTGCCCTCCACTGGCCATTCCTGCCGACGGAGCTGGAAGCCCTGGAAGCCTGGTGGTAGCTCATTTCGAGGTTGCTGGATACCGTTGGCGGAACGAAGCCAAGCACTAAGTTGGACGGAGCTGTCCAGTTAGTGTTGAGTCGTCTGCTCAGGTTGTGGTTGGCCAGAAAAGTCTCGGTCTTATATACGATGCGTCTACTGTGGACCGTCCTTAAAAGTGTTGTCATAATTCTGGGTCCTATAACATTCAGAACTCCAAACCACTAGGACTGCAGAAACCCTCGAGGCAGAACCAATCAGCTCAAAATATGAGGTGAAAACAGTAAGTAGGAGGAGCAAGGAGGGGCCAAAAGTTTGTTCTAGTCCCAGCAGGAGGGCGGGCGGGCGGGCGACGGGGGGGGGGGGGGGGGGGAGCGGGGGAGGAGGCGGGGAATGGCGCGTAGAAGGAAACAACGTGAAGAGCTGAAAGACGTGCAGGTACGCCACCAAGTGGACGGTGAAGCAGCGGAGTAAATAAATTCGCGCCAGGCTTACGCCCTGTTGAGCCGTACATGTCCCCTGGGGGCACGTGGACGGCTGGAACTGAAAAGTCGGCAAAGTCCTTTTGCCTGGACCTCCTGCTGGGGGATGGCTATGTTCTAATTGTTCAGCCTAAAGATTTCGTGTTTGTTTTTCTAGTATTTGAGCAACAAAGTGAAAGGAAAGTAGGAGATTCCGTATAATCCCACAATTCCCATCTTCTAGTAGAGTCACCTAGTGCGCCACCTCCCGCCCCTCCGCCCGCCACGGTTCGACCTGTACAGACTTGCCGCCAAATTTGTAGCCTGGAATCCACATGGTGGAAAGAGAAGCGGTTTTCTGTTTTTTTCCTCTGACTTTGATGTGTGTGCCATGGCTTGTGTGCACAATTCACCTCCCCACGCCCTAACATGCAAACGTAATTAAAAAAAAAAAAGAATAAAGGCATTTTTGTTGTGCATTCAAGGTGGGATTACAGTCAGTAAGATGCTTCAGCGGGTAAAGGAGTTCATCACTAAACCTTACAACCTAAAATTGAGTCCGGAACTCCACTTTGGAAATTAAGAACTGATTTCTCCAAGTTGTCCTCTGATGTCAGTGTGCCCTTGTGCTCACATACAAATACACACAGAATAGATAAATTAATTAAACCATTTGGGGCTACATTTTTCAATGTGGTGGAATTAGGGATAGTGAGATGGCTCGAATGGGTGAAAAGGCACTTGCCACCAAACCTGATGCCCTAAGCTGCAGCCCCTGAAGCCATGTAGAAGGAGAGAACCAACTCTCATAAGTTCTGATTGTCAGGTCTGTTCAGTGGCAAGTAGCATGTGTCCACCCCCCAATAAATAAATAGAATAAATTATTTAAAGCCATTTTCAGGTCCTCGCGTTCAAGGTGGTAGCTTCTATCAAGATGGCTTAGCCTGTATTGGTGCTTGCTGCTAAGCCTTAAGACCCTAGTTTGAGCCAGGCTGTGGTCGCACATGACTTTAATCCCAGCACTCGGAAGGCAGAGGTAGGCAGATCTCTGTGAGTTCGAGGCCAGCCTGGTCTATAGAGTAAGTTCCAGGACAGCCAAGTCTACCCAGAGAAACCCTGTCTCAAAAAACTAAAAGAAAAAGAAAAAGACCTTAGTTTGATTCCCAGTATGCAAATGGTGGAAGGAGAAAATCAATTTCTGCAAGTTGTTCTCTGACCTCCACACACATGCACTGCAGTATTGAGTATCCGTGTGTGACAGACAGACAGACACACACACACACACACACACACACTAAATAAATAAATAAATAAATAAATAAATAAATAAATGTAATTTAAATTTTTAGCCCATTTTCTGTTGTATGCATTAAAGATGGTATAATTAGGGCTGGCAAGAAGGCTGAGCAAGTAAAAATCTCGTTTCCCTGACTGACAACTGGAGCTCAATCCCTGAATCCATATTGGAGAAAAGGAAAACAGCTTCACCAAGTTGTTCTCTGACACCCACAATAAACCAACAAATAAATAATCCGCTTGTAATTATAAAGGCCAATTACGGCTATATGCATTCACCATGGCAGAAGTAGGGCTGACTAAATGATTCATTGGGTGCTCACCACCATACTAATTACCTGAGCTTGAGCCCTGGGATCCACATTGTAGGAGCAAACTAACTCTGGTATTTAATTTTCAAACAGAGCATATGTATTTATGTTAAAATTTCTGGGGCAAACTTAGTACTGAAATAGCATGACTATTATATGTTTTTGGGGGAGAAACAACACACATATCCTACTCGTCCTAGACAGGGAGCCCATGACAGACCAAAGTGGGCATACCACCAAAGTCCAACACACATGTCTACTCATCCCAGATAGGGAAGCTAAGACAGACGACAGTATAAATACCTTCAAAGTCCAACTCAGTGGTCCAGTGAGTTTTACTGGGGTTACTTACAGGAATGTGGGTGAGGGGTTACTTACAGGAGCAGAAATTACTCAAAGACAGCTGCATCACCAAGGCCCACCCCAGCATGGGTGACAGCTCACAAAGCCGGGAACCTGGAGCACCCTGCACAGACTGCAGGCAGCTCAACAGGTTGGAGAGAGTCTTTCCAGGCAATTCAGTTGGTCTCAACCTCTTCCAGGCAAGTCGCTCAACTCCTCTGGCTTCTGTTTCTTTCAGGCAGCTGGTCTGGTCTGCTCAGAGGGTCTTCTTTGCAGCTTGGCTTACTTTCATCTGAGGGGGACTCTTAGCTTTTATTCTTTGCTCTGGCGGGGAGGAGCCTAGTGAATGTGGTCAGTTTGGGGGATTTAGTGAACCTCTTTTGAGTTGTTTGCATTCCTGCTTAAGGAGCTTCCTGAAGTTCTTTTGAGTTGTTTACCTTCCTGCTTAAGGAGCTTCCTGCAGGGTAGAAAGTTAAGATTCTCTGAGGAAGCTGTTACACAACATTATATTAAGGACTTTTCCAGTTTTATTAGTAATAATTTCAACAACAGCCTGTACCCTGATAATACAGTTTAACATACACTTGGGAGTATGGTACCCTCAGGACCCTTCTGGCCAGGTAGCTGGACCATAATACTAGATTTTACACTCCATTCATTATATTTCTAGTTGCCAGTTTGTAGGGCACACCATTACTTAGATTTCCAAATGGCCCTCTCTGGTAAGTGGGAGCAGGAAGAAAGCCCAACTGATAGACCCCCAACACACACAATTCTAATCAGATGGAGGAAGTGTGATCTGCTCTGTCCTCCAACATATCCCGTATAGTCCACCTAGAGCCTGCCACTTGATATGTACATTGACATTACTCCAGGCCTGCCAGAGATGAGAGAAACTGGGCAAGGAGTGAATATTTGGTTTAAAGTGGTCGGGGCATCCTTTCCATTTTCTAGGCAACTGCATTATAGAATCTTTGGTCCAGGCATGCCAGGCTTCCAAGAGAACTATGAAATCACACTTCGACTAGGTAAGACATTTCCCCCAATAACTTAAGGTTTATTTTGTTTTGTGGGTTTTTTTTATTTTTTTGTTTTTTTGTTTTGTTTTGTTTTTTTGAGACAGGGTCTCAGTACATTGCTCTGGTTGGCCTGGATTCACTGTGTAGACCAGGCTGGCCTCAAACTCACAGAAGCCTCTGCCTCCCAAGTGCTGGGGTTAAGGAAGGCATGCGTCTCTACACCCAGATCCAATAACAGAAGTTTGAAAGTGCCAAACCTTGGTAGCAGGGCTGGGGTACTCTGTCTCGTGATAAGGCCTGTGGGAATCCAGTTCTTTAGTCTCTGAAACCCATTGACCTCCCATACTAGTTTCTTCACATGCACCATCAATCAGAGACTCTTCCTTAGCATATGGGCTGGTCTCTACCAGGACCAGAAACAGATTTCTTGTTCTGGCAGCGATGGGAAGTGGGCTACTTTTTATTTCCTCATAAAAATAATAGAAGGGCTTGATGTGGCTTTATACTTAAGAGAAGCTCTCCTGAATAACAGTCCCTGTGTTTTGTAACCTGTTCCAATCTGCCAGTCAGTTTCCAATAGAGGGTTTCTGAAATTATGGAGACTGAAATTAATGAGGTTACCAGGTTCCTAGTTGACACTCGGATGCAGTAGCCTCCTTTGCACTTTTCCTGCCAGGTGGTCATGAGATGGAACCCCAGTAAGACACAGTAAAAATAGGTACCTGGTAACTGTGTTAATTACAGTCTCCCTAACTTAATAGCTGCCTCTTTACTCGATTTAAGGCACCAGTACCTACATCTACCCTTGTGAACCAATGAGTTTGTTGGGGTTCTTTAAAGGACCTCAAAATGCAGCTGTATCACAGAGAATCCCATCCCAGTGTGAGCTATGACTCACAAAAGATGTGTCCCCAGGAGCTCCTTTCTCAATCTGCAGGCAGCTCCCCCTAACAGATAATCTCTTCACCCCAAGATTTGTTTACATCTTTTCCAACCTTTGGGGGGTGGGGGTGGGGGCTCCAGCAAAACTTACAGCTTTCTGAGCTTCCTAAAACTTCTAAGTTTTAGTTAGTTCTAAGTTGTAGGGTCTTCCATCTTCCTTAGAAGGAATTGTTTCAGTTTTGAGGAAATAGCTACACAACATCAAAAGATGCCATTTTACCTCAAGGCTGCACAGAGAGACCCTGTCTCGAAAAAACAAAACAAAACAAAGCAAAATAAAAACAAACAAACAAAAAAGATGCCATTTACCTCTTATATTAGTCACAGTTTTCCAGAATAACAGAAACCATCAGAGATGGTTATTGCTATATATTTACTATATGTATTTATTTTATTATTTATATATTTATCATTTGCTTTTTCTTTAATCAAGAAAATTCCAAGTCTATATCCACATTCTCTCTTTAAAAATTATTTATTGTCACTCTGAGTGGACATTTTCTCAATCCAATATTTGCCGTCCTAGAACTTTCACTTGCATGGTGGAATTAAAAAAAGTTTAAAAGCTTACATTTATATCAGCTAGGGGTCTATCTGAAGAAATTCTAATCAGAATGAACAATGCTATAGCCATTGAAGCAAGGTTGCGGATTTATGTGTGTCAAAGGGCAAAGAAAGACTGACATTATTGCAAGAAGAAAAGCAAGTTTGTAGTTGATGGCATAAAGTAGGATATTCTTTTTATAAAAATACAAGATTTTTAATGTTCATTAAAAATAGTTGGGTAGGGGCTAGGGAGGTGGCTCACTGGGTAAAACGCTTGCTGTGCAAGCATAAGGACCTGAGTTCAGATTTCCGTTACTCACAGTAAATGCTAAGCATGCCAGCACATGTTATTTGGAAGTTAATATGAGGAGGGTCTTGTACTTAAACAAGAAAATGATTAAACATGTTAAAATTAAACTATTTCTAGCGTAAAGACATACCTCGAGCTAACATTGTAATTACATCACATCACTCAAGTTCCTTCTTAGACTCATCAGAATATCAAGGAGCGAAGTCTTTCCAAGATTTGCATCATCCCTTGCTGCTATTTCATGGAAGGAGACAAAAAAAAAAAAAAAAAAAAAAAAAAATTAGCAAGTTTTGAGTTCACTGTTACACATGCATCAGCAAGTGAAATATAGCCATGCTTTCATTAGGCTGAGGTTTTGTAAGCGGAAGAGTGCTTTAGAGTATGCTTCGTGAGGCTTCTCCTTCTCCTTCTCCTTCTTCTTTTTTTGGTGAGGCTTCTTTTTTATTTTATTTTATTTTTTGGTTTTTCGAGACAGGGTTTCTCTGTGTACTCTTGGTTGTCCTGGACTCACTTTGTAGACCAAGCTGGCCTCGAATTCACAGAGATCCATCCACCTGCCTCTGCCTCCCAAGTGCTGGGATTTAAAGTGTGCGCCACCACGCCTGGCTGGTGAGGCTTCTTTTTACACGTAGACATTTCTTTTCTCAGTTTACCTTCTGTATTAGTAAGCGAACCATAGTTGTTCCTCTCCAAGTTCATCAAACTCTAAAACAGAAAAGCACTTTTTACTAAACAAATTATAAGGATACAAAGATGAAAGAATTTGCAGAAGTGATGTATAGACTCGCTAACAAAAGCGTTAATAAGCTATGCAGTAAATTTGAGATCAAATTCCCAAGTCTTCATGCCATGTCTTGAATAATTCCTACAAAACCATTGGGATTCTACAGATGTGTCAGTCACTTCAGTCAGAAATAAATCCAACTGGTAAAGAGTTAAAAGTTTATGATTCCTAAAACATACATAGTTTTATAAAAATATATTATGTCCCATGTGCAACAAACCTTTATAAACCTTTCGTGTAATTGTCTAATTGCATATAGTGCCTGGTTCTGATCAGTTTTAGAGCATTTAAAGGCTTTTTGTTGTTTTTGAAAATTAGTCTAAGAAGGAACTCGAGTGTGAGTGATGTGGGAAAAGGAAAGCACACTGTCACAGTTCAGTTCAATTTTCGTTGTTACTGTTGTGCAAAATGAATGGGAGGCTAACAATCAACCCTTTAATGTATCTCCAACCCTAAAATTAAGCAAGCAAAAATAACTCTATATGAAATGTTTAAAAAGGAATAGTTTTCCAACTAATTTAACATTTTAACAAGTATTATAAGTAAATTTACATTTTTACAGCAACATGCAATACAATTATTCTACCAGACATGGGGTAGGAAAACTTAAAAAAAAATTATTTATTTAATTATATTCAGTATGCATTGGTATGACTGTCAGAATCCCTGGAACTGGAACTACAGACAGGTGTGAGCCTCCACATGGTTGCTGGGAATTGAACCTGGGTCCTTTGGAAGAGCAGACAGTGCTCTTAACCATTGAGCCATCTCTCCAGCCCCAGGAAATCTTTTTTTTTTTTTAATGATAAAGTATTTGCCATGCTGCACGGTTGCCACTAACCTCCCAACTACTTGTGTTTATAGGATGCACCATGCAGACATTTACTTGGCAAAATCCTAAGCCTGGAAAGCTTAACTATAACTGGTGTTAACGCTTTCACCATATGATGACCTTAGTTTACTTAACAGAAAAAACAATCCCGAGATGGTTTAGTAGCTCATCACTGAATCTACCGCCCACCGCAGCTGTCTATGGCGTGTGCTCTACTTTCTCTCCTTTTCTTAAGGGTACCTTTACTTGTTCTTTACTAAGTCCAACTGCTTCACCTATCTCTATTCTCAAGAATTCAGCAATTATAATTGTCATTTTAAACGTATGACTCCAGCTGGGCCTATAATACTAACTTTTGTAAAGGTTGAGGTAGAAGGATCACAAGTTCATGAATAGCCACTTAAAGATAACCCTGCCTCAAAACAAACTGTAAAAAGATATCTGGGGACAAAGCTTAGTGGTTTTCTACTATGCGCATGTCTCTAGGTTCCCATCTCAAGCAACATAGGGAAGCTGTGCATAAATTTGTCTCTATATTCTTTATGTTGTCATACAACCATGGTATTTTGCATTCTTTAAAAGAAATAAAACAGCCCTTTTAGACCTCTTCCCCTCAGGCCACTACATTTTGTTTTGCATTCACGCATTCACTGTGATCTCTTTCATACTCCATTAAAGACAATGACCTCCACATTGCCAAATCTACATTTAAAACACTTGTATGTGCATGTGTGCATACATGTGGAGACAAAGAATTAACATCGGCTGTCTTCCCCAATTGCTCTTTTTTTTTTTTCTTTTTTGGAGACAGCATCTTTCACTGAACCCAGGGCTCATGGATTAGGCTAGATCTGGCTGGCCAGGAAGCTCTGGGGATCTTCTTATCTCTGACCCAAACCTCAGTTTGGGGGTTACAAAATGCTCACAGCAAGTTTTTTATGTGGATGCAAGAAATATGAGCTGAGGTCTTAATGCTTGCACAGGAAGAAGTTTACCAGCAAAACTCAGCCCCTGGCCCTGAGAATCTACCTTATTTCTCCCATTAGCATATAACACGCATATGTTACATCATGCCTATGACACAATTAGTGGCCTTCTTTAAAAGCTTTGCTTTACTTGTGGTAGTTTACTTTCTACCAATTGTTCTCCTCCTTTACTGGCTCCCTCTTAGCCCCTACCCCCAATGATTACAAGTATTGAAGTACTCCAGGGCTCTAGCCTTAGACTCCTCTTTCACATCGACGATCAGGCCCCCTTGTTATTTCATCCAGTTTTCACGGTTTAAAACCTTCCTTCAATGTGAGTATTTATTTTGTGTCTTTAGCCCCTATGTCTGTCCTGACCTGACTCATATACCAGGGGCTTCCTTAACACCTTCCAGACAAGAATGGCTCTTCTGTGCATCTCAAATGGAATCCTTCCCAACCTCTACTAAGCAAACAACTCAAAATTATTTAATATGGTCATTATCCCAGGTCTTGGATATTATGTGCTAACTACAGTGCTTGCATCAGTAATGGAGACATGCTCTAAAATGGTGTGGTGAGATTCCTCCACAGGAATATTCTGCAGTTGAGAAGGACTGTTTTTACTACATTTTCCCCCTTAAGATTTATTTATTTATTATGTATACAGTGCTCTGCCTGCATATACACCTGTAGGCCAGAGGAGGGCACCAAATCACATTATAGATGGCTGTGAGCCACCATGTGGGTGCTGGGAATTGAACTCAGGACCTCTGGAGGAACAGTCAGTGCTCTTAGCCACTGAGCCATCTCTCCAGTCTTGATGTTACTAAATGTATACTAAGTTTAGGATAATAAGAACTGATGTACTAGCTTGAGTGAGTTCTCTAGGATTAGCAACAGAGTCCAAGTGCCATTATGTAAGTAACCTTTCTCTCCCCTTTCAACTGTACCTGAGGCTGATCTATTAGTGTAATCCTTTTTAAAGAAACCAGTAGCTGGGCATGGTGGCGCAGGCCTGTAATCCCAGCACTCTGGAAGGCACAAGCAGGTGTATCTCTGTGAGTTCAAGGCCAGCCTGATCTACAAAGAGAGTACAGGACAGCCAAGATTACACAGAGAAACCCTGTCTCACATACAATTCCCCCACCCTCAAAAAGAAAAAGGAACCAGTAATCCTCTTTTCATCTTTCAGCATATGTCTGCCTTTTGAAAATTTAAGATCCATCCCAACTAAAATAAAAAGCCCAATGGCTTTCATTAATACAGTATGTGACCATAGTTCTCTGGTTTACTACTTAAATAAAACAGGAAACAATAATTTTGAACATATTACCCTGTATCTCCAACTACTTCTTCAGGACTGGCCTTTCATAATTAGCAGTTGCTGGATTCTGTTCTGTGTTGGTAATAAAAACAAGGTATTAAACTAAGTAGATTATTTTGTTAGTTTGATTATTTCTAGGCGTCTATTTCTCTTGGGTGTTTCTGCTTCTTTTTTTTCTAAATCGTCCAGATGTGTTGTTAAGTTGTTTATGTGGGATGTTTCCATTTTCTTTTTAAAAGCACTTAGTGCTATGAATTTTCCTCTTAGCACTGCTTTCCATGTGTCCCAGAACTTTGGGTATGTTGTTCCATCATTTTCATTGAATTTGAGGAAGTCTTTTATTTCTTCCCTTATTATTTCTTCCATGACCCATGTGTCATTAAGTAGAAAGTTGTTTAGTTTCCACATGTTAGTGTGCTTTTTGTTATTTCTGTTGTTGTTGAAGTCCAGCCTTAGACCATGGTGATCTGATAAGATACAAGGTATTATTTCAATCTTCTTGTATCTGTTGAGGTTTGCTTCATGACCAACTATGTGATCAATTTTAGAGAATGTTCCATGGGGTGCTGAGAAAAAGGTATAATCCTTTGCCTTTGGGTGGAAAGTTCTGTAGATATCTGTTAGATCCATATGATTCATGACATTGGTTGATGAAGTTATTTCCCAGCTTAGTTTTTGATTCAAAGACCTATCCTTGAGTGAAAGTGGGGTGTTGAAGTCTCCCACTATTAATGTGTGGGTATCGATGAGTGGTTCAAGAGTTGTTAATAACTCTTTTACAAATGTGGGAGCCCTTGTATTAGGAGCATAGATGTTCAAAATCGTGATGTTTTCTTGATTGACTTTACCTTTGACGAATACGAAGTGTCCATCCTCATCCCTTTTGATTAATTTTGGTTGAAAGTCTATTTTATTAGATATTAGAATGGACATCCCAGCTTGTTTCTTGTGACCATTCTGCTTGGAATATTTTTCCCCAGCCTTTTACTCTGAGGCAATGTCTGTCCTTGTGGTTGAGATGTGTTTCTTGAATGCAGAAGAATGTTGGGTCATGTTTATGCATCCACTCAGTTAGTCTGTGTCTCTTTATTGGAGAATTGAGACCATTGACGTTGAGAGATATTAATGACCAGTGATTGCTAAGTCCCTTCATTTTTGGTATTTGTAATAGTCGAGATTTTGTGAGGTTGTGATTTTACAATGGTATAGTTACCTATTTCCTATGTAGTTTTGGTTGTAGTTTGACCCATTGGGGTGGAGTTTTCCTTCTAGTAACTTCTGTACAGCCGGATTTGTGGCTAGGTACTGTTTGAATTTGTTTTTGTCATGGAATACCTTGTTTTCTCCGTCAATGGTTATTGATAATTTTGCTGGGTATAGTAATCTTGCCTGGTATCTGTGTTCTCTTAGGGTTTGCAGAACCTCTGTCCAGGCCCTTCTGGCTTTCATGGTCTCTGTTGAGAAGTCCGGAGTAATTCTGATAGGTTTGCCTTCATATGTTACTCGGCCTTTTTCTCTTGCCGCTTTTAATATTTTTTTCTTTGTCCTGTATATTTTGTGTTCTTATTATTATGTGGTGGGAAGATTTTCTTTTCAGGTCTATTCTAATTTGGTGTTCTGTATGCCTCTTGTATGCTCATATGCATCTCCTTCTTCAAATTGGGGAAAATTTCTTCTATTATTCCGTTAAAGATTTTCTGGGCTGTGGAGTCGGTTGCCTTCTCTTTCCTCTATCCCTATTATTTTCAAGTTTCGTCTTTTCATAGTGTCCTTGATTTCTTGAATGCTCTGTGTCAGGCACTTTTCAGATTTAGAATTTCCCTTGATGGATGTTTCTAGTTCTGTGATTGTATCTTCAAGTCCCAATATTCGTTCTTCCGTTTCTTGCAATCTGTTAGATAAGGCCACCTCTGAGATGCTTGTTTTCTTTTCTGATGCTTCTCAATCACATTTTTCTTCTGTGTGTTCCTTTATGTTAGCTTCCATTTTTATTTTCAGGTCTTGAACTGTTTTAATGTTTTCCTTCATCTGGTTATTTATATTTTTCTGAAATTCTTCAAATGCCTCTTTATATGACTCTTTTAAATCCTCACTCCTCTTGTTTGCATCCTCTTGCATTTGTTTACAGATTTTATTTGTTTCTTCCCTTATCATCTTATTTACTAAGAACTTGAGGTCATTTTCTTGTATATCAATTGTTGTTGGGTTCTCCAGGATGTTTTCATTGGGATTGCTGGGATCTGGAGAGTCCAACCTGTTTTGGTTTTTGTTAGTGTTCTTTCGCTGTCCTCTTGTCATTTTGGTGACTCTGGTGTTGGGAGGTGGTTTGTAGTGACCTTCCCTGTTTGAGAGTGGATAGTTGATGCCTGATTATAGGTAGGGTGCCCTTGCCTGTGCGGATCAGGGAGTATTTCCCTGGACCAGGCAGGTGATTCAGGTTCTACTCCTGGAGATTTTTCTCAACACCTTAGGCTCCAGGCTGAGTCATGCAAAGTAGGTTTCTGTTTGGGCCTTTTCACCTTACTGCTGTAATTCAGAACAGCAGGTTTGGGCTCTAGAGTAAGGTCAGCACACAAGCTCTCTGGCTGCCTGTCCTTCCTGTTGCTTTGTAGCCAAGACCTCAGGTGGATCAGATCTTCTGGGCTGCAGCTGTCTTGTAGCTCTGCCTCTCTATACTCTGTAGGAGCGTGCAGCCTCTCCCATGAATTTTGGAGTTCTTGCTGGGTCTTCAGGAGCTGACCCAGCTAGGATCTGCCTGTTGGAGATTACAGGATCAGTGCCTGGTGGGCCGGAGACAATATGGTTTCAGGCCACTGGCAGTATCCAAGGAGGCAGCAATTTCCACGCCCCTGTAAGCCAGGATGCTCCCAGATTGTTTTAGATCAGCAGTTAGACCCTGCAAGCACAACCCACAGCTCCCTGTATCATGGGAGGTTCGGTCGTGCCCGCAAGAATGGACCCAGATAGGATCTGTTGTTTGGGGAGTGCCGGGTCAGTGCCGGCAGCCCGGGCGGGTGGCTGGCTACAATGGCGATTCAGACCACTGGCGGGAATCCCCTGTATCTTCTCTTTCCACGAGTGAAAGCCAGGATACTCCCAGCTCGCTTTAGGTCAGCAGTTAGACACCGCAAGCAAGACCCACGTCTCCCGATAACGTGGGCGGTCCCATTGGGCTGTGGGAGCAGTCCACGCTGGTTTCTAACTGCCCCTGTTTGCAGGGTCAATCCTTTGTGTCTGGGTTCAGAATGGGCCCAGGACGCAGACTGCGAGCTACACGCCAGCTCTAGCTGTTTTTGGTGAGTCCCTCCACCTGTGTTTCCACTTGGGCTAGGCAGGTGACCTCCGCAGTTTGGCATGGTGTGGATGGAAAGGTTCAATGGTAGTTTCACCCTATTTGCTGAGACTCCTCAGTTTGGGGGCTCCGGAAAATCCCCTCCACAAATGGCGAGTTTGGGTTTTATGTGCCGGCTGCAGCTTGGTTGTGGATTCCGTTTCAGAGTTTGGGGAGTATGTTTAGCACCTCCGGGCTGTTGCTTGTCCCGGGGTTAGACTCACTGGTGGTCTGTGGAGTTTGGGGCCCCACTCACCTACAGTTCTCAAAATCCAGCAGTCTGTGGCTCCATTCACGTCCCTGGTCTCCTCGGAGTAGATCAGCTATGGTGCATACTGGTCGACGTCATCTTGGAATCAGTCTCCAGAATGGTTGCTTTCAAAAATAGCCATTAATAATCTTAACTATTTGTACACTTGTTTAAAAGAAAGAATGATTTTATTTAAATAAAATGTTTTGGGATTTCCTTATTTTCTAGGACTAAGAGTCAACAGTTTGTTGTCAGTTTAAACATAGACACAGACACAGACACGCACAGACACAGACACACACACACACACACACACACACACACACACTAATGACTTCAACTTTAACTACAAGTGGATTTACATAAGAGGATCTGCCTTTTGGTCTCATTTCTGTTAGGCTTTTGATAAATTTGAGCAAATGTGTCTGCATCTCTTTCTCAAAGTGAAATCATTGTTGCTATTATCGTAGGCATGCACCCAGTTTTTCCTAGCAATACAAATATAAAAGTAAATCTAAAATATAAAGTTCTATGTGTCTGGGGATATATTTTAGTGCAAGAGGATCTAGGCTCAATCCTCAACAATGCAAACAATAAAAATAAAAATATAAAAATATAAATCAAGCATGATTCCTCAGGCCCCAGACCATTTTTAAGGCTGAGGACTTCAATTTCAAGGCCAGTCCACTAGGGAGGCAGAGGCAGGAGGATCGCTGTGAGTTCGAGGCCAGCCAGGTCTACAAAGCGGGTCCAGGACAGCCAAGGCTACACAGAGAGACCCTGTCTCAAAAAAAAAAAAAAAAAAAAAAAGAAAAAAGAAAAAAGAAAAGAAAAGAAAGAAAGAAAAGAAAAGAAAAGAAAAGAAAAGGCCAGTCTAAGCTGCACATGAGGTTTCAGGCAAACCTGAAGTACAGACTAAGGCCTCTATTTTCTTAAACCAAAAAACCACATAAATAAAAACAGCCTGGGCTGAATTGTGTCTGTAATCACAGCACTTCTGAGACTGAGGGAGGAGCCTCGGGATTTTGAGGCAATTTGAGGGTTACATATACCAATTTCAGCAAACTGGCCTTAACACCAGGTAAAGGAGCACGAAGAGAGGCCTCCAGTTCATTTCTAATGGGTTTCCAATGGTAACAGCAGTGCAGAAGAAGGTGCTAGTCCTTTCCTGACCCTAAGAGACCTCCACTCCACTGACACTTTACACCCCCAGCCCCCAAGGAGGTAGATTCTCAGGTGCTCCAGTCCCCTAGGCCTTCCTGCTTTTTGCTAGGCACTGGTCTGTTTAAACTTCTGCCCTCGGCAATGTCTCCATTTTTCTCATTGGAGGCCTGAGGGTAAAGTCAACTGTCAATTGGGACAAAGGGCCTGGAGTCCTGTAAGGGACACCTCCCCTCCTCACACCAGCCCACCTCCACTCCCCAGCTGAAGCACAGTTAATGGTCTGTTGACTGGTGACTACCTCCACAGCGAGTCTTCCCTCCGAGGCGTCTTTCTCTGGAATTTGGCTTCCGGGACACCACACAGCATATTGGGTAGTGGGATTTGAACACAAGAAAAACAAGCTAAGCCAGCCCCTTGCTGATTGGCTGTGTGTACACATGCATACTAAGGGTAAGAAGCTCTATCCATCAGTCATATGTCCTTGAAGTGGCAAAAGGATTCTAGCCACGGGTAGTATTCTGGCAGCTGCGAGTTACTAGGAGAGTCTAGCAAGGATGCTTTCCAGTTTCTAAGTTTACAATTCTTTGAAGGTTAAAATAAAACGTGTAAAATATGAACCCCAATGAAGACGCTCCTACTTTGCTTCAGTTGAACGGAGCTTTCACCTGAATTTTTAATTTGTGTTTTCTTTTTAATATTTATTATTTATCTAATGAGTGTAAGTGTATTTTGCACGTATGTGTGTGCACAGCATGCATGTCTGGTACTCTTAGAAACCGGAGTAGGATACCAGCTCCCCTAGATTTGGAGTTAAGGATGCTTGTAAGTCAGCATGTGGGTTCTAGGCACTGAGCCTGGGTCCTCTCCAAGAGCAACACGTGTTCTTCTGAGCCATCTGTCTAGCTCTGTCCTGTATATTTGAATGCATCCTGCATCATTTTTTCCAGTACATGTTTACTTTCCTTGTACAGTGGGCATGCAGACATATGACACTTTTGTAATATTGCCTCTCTGCAGGAAAAAAAAAAATTCTACCATATTTTTATTAAGGTTGCCTTAATCTATGCCTTTAATCCCAGCACTCAGGAGACAGAGGCAGGCGCATTGCTGAGAGTTCGAGGCCAGCCTGGTCTACAAAACAAGTTCAGAATAGTCAAGGCTACACAAAGAAACCCTGTCTTGGAGAAAAAAAAATTGATTTTATGAAACATGACATGCTGAGGAAGCATAAATATCCTACCAGGGAATAGGTGTTGCTTTCCTATTAAATGAAAATTAAGTTTGTATTGAGTGTGTCCACACATGTGTGGACAGGCCAGAATGTGTGTGCGTATGGAGTTCAGGAGTAGACGTCGGGTGTCTTCTCAATCATTCTTCAATTTAGGTCTCAAGACAGGCTCTCTCTGAACCTGCAGCTCACCAATTCCACTAGCCTGGCCAGCCAGCCAGCTCAGGGATCCACCGTTCCCCACCAACCCAGCACTGCGCTGCCAGCCTGCATTTTTCAAGTGGATTCTACAGCTCCCACCTTACATCCATATGCTCACAAGGAGAAGCCCTTTACCAAAATGCAGCCATCTCTGTAGGCCCTCTCTGTGAGTTTTGTTTTGTTGCTGCCACGATGATTTGCTCGGCCTTATCACTCCGAAGGTTAGGCTCCTCAAATGCTCAGTGGTCGTTCTGTTTGTTTCCTCACAATACCAAAATGGCTTTCATGCTCGCTTTACACTTTGGAGGTAAGTGCACAAGTCAGCTTTTGATTTGTGGGGCTTATTACTTTTTTTTTTTTTTTTCCGCCACTGAAGATCAAACTCGTAGCTTCCACAGTGCACTCTACCACTGAATTACGTCATCAGGCAATTAGTAGCTCTGTATGCTGGGTGAGTATTCGCCTCTATGTGCTTTGGAGAAAACTACAATTTCTGTGAATCTTCAAGTTAGTCCACTACATTATCAGTCTTATAGAGATCTGGTGCCCTCTTGTGGCTTCTTCAGACACAAGCCACACATGTGGTGCACCTAAATACATGCAGGCAAAACACCCATATACATAAACTACAAATTTAAAAAAATATAGGTATTCCCCTCTCACTCTTTTCCTCCTATTGGGCTGCTGTGTTCAGTTTCTTTGTGAGGGTTTTTGCCTTGTCTTTTTGTATTGTATTTTGCCATGTTTGGATGCTTTCTCTTGGAGGCCTGATGTTTTCTCACAGGAAGACAGAAACAGTGGATCCTGGGGAGAGAGGGGCTGGTGGAGAGCTGGGAGGAGTGGAGGGAGGGGAAACTGTCATCAAGATGTATGAGAGAAGAGTCTATTTTCTTTGGGGTGTTGGTTTTCATGTTTTTTTTTTTTTCTTCACTTTTAACCTTCATATGGAAATTTCATATGCAGGAATTTCTGGGGAACGAAATCATGAAGCCATTTTTAGTTGGGGAAAGGAAAGATTATAATGCCAGCATATAATGGAGTAGGCCTCTTGCCTCAGGTTCAGAATCAAGCAAACAGGAAGTCCAAGTGCAAACGCATGTGCATGGCTGCAGATGATGGGGATTGGGTAGGGTGAAAATGATATTATCTTACCCCTTCAGTGGCTGGGTCAGCTCGAGGGAACTATCTCAGCACTGGGGAATTTTCTTTATTTAATATGTGGCACATTGGGAGAATTTTATTTTTATGTTTTTTTTTTTTTTTTTTTTTTTTTCGTTTTTTTTCAAGACAGGGTTTTTCTGTGTAGTCTTGGCTGGCATAGACTCATGTAGACCAGGTTGGCCTCAAACTCACAGAGATCTGCCAGCCTCTGTCTCCCAAGTGCTGGGATTAAAGGCATGCACCACCACGCCCGGCTTGGGAGATATTTTTTTTTTTTTAAAGATTTATTCACAGTTGAGTGGAGAGTGGGGTCTGACTTTCACACGAACTCTGATGCCCCATATTTGACCACGTCCCCTGGATGGGGAGACCTGGTGGCACTCAGGGGAAGGATAGCAGGCTACCAAGAAGAGACTTGATACCCTATGAGCATATACAGGGGGAGGAGGTCCCCCTCAGTCACAGTCATAGGGGAGGGGAGTAAGGGGAAAATGGGAGGGAGGGAGGAATGGGAGGATACAAGGGATGGGATAACCATTGAGATGTCAGAAGAGGGCACCAAATCTCATTAGAAATGGTTGTGAGCCACCATATGGTTGTTGGGCATTGAACTCAGGACCTTTGGAAGAACAGACAGTGTTGTTAACCTCTGAGCCATCTCTCCAGCCCCACATGGGGAGATTTTATCCTCATTCCCTCCTCTTTGTCAGAACCCCTTATGATCATGCTAAAGGAATTTTCTGATAGCAGTAAAGGAAATGGAGTCTCCCTGTTTCTATACTGTTTCTGATGATGCACATTAGAAGATTTATAAGGCATGGACCAAACAGTAGAGTGAGGAGACTAATAATCAACAGTCCCACTGGGGAGGGCAATCAAGGCCTCTAAGAAGGTCAGGCCACAGCCTAGGAAGAGCTTTTGGTCTTGTCTTAGGTCCTGATTTATTCTAACAATTATCTAGCACTGTATGCTAACAATCATCTAACATTTTTCTTACTATTCCTGGTTGATTTGCATAGAAAGAACATTCTTCTGCCAAGATGACATGAATGAGAACCTTTTAAAGCTGCGATTAGCTCTATCTCTCTATGATTTGGTAAGACCATGGCTGCCAGAGAGTCTCCCTGGCTCTGAACAGCGACTGTATTTTGTTGGGCTACATGGAGGTTCTCCTTCATTGGCTGGACAGCTGGCTATGTTGGCCATTTTGGAACATGAGCACAACAGCACCTGTGGCAGCAATGCCAGTGAAGGCTATCCCCAATAATATCAGGAGGAAGAGAGGGTTTCTCTTTTCCCCACGGGGAGGTCCCAAGTGTTGGTCTATGTCTGGTCCAGAGAGAATATTTATATCTGGAGTTAGAAATAATACCCTGCAGTCCCTCCCTGGGTGACAGCGACAGACTCCATCAGAATAAGTTAAATAGTATCCGATGTGACTTCTTCCTGGCAGATCTGTGTCTTTTTGAGGACCTTATATCCTGTCTCTTGTGAGAAACTCAATAATTCCTTGGTGCCCCATTCCATAGGGGCAGCCAATAGAAGATCATGCATATATTGCGGTATGGTCAAGTCTTGGAGGGTATCTTTCTGTTAGTCTGGTTTCTCCCCAAGTGGCAATACATGGGGGAAACTACTGTATAAACTATTTAAAGGGGGGCTGTTTTATTGGTACTCCAATCCATAGCTTCCAAGTGAAGCCACCATTCCTTTTCCAGACACACCTCAAATGTCAGAATTGGCAAGGCTCCACAGGTAGCATCAGGGTTCTGGACAATTATCACAGTGGTCCCCAGTTGTGACAATAAATCTCTTCCAAGGGGCCTGGCAGAGGCTCTTGGCATTTATAAAAACTGGGGCCTAACACAGTGGCCTCCCATCAAGCAATCACATGGTTTCCAGAATCCTCAGTATTTCTTAATGGTCCTAATGGCTCCAACAATGGTCAAAGTGTCTTTGGTGAGCTTCCCTATGTGAGAAGTTGTGAAGTCCAAACCATGGTGACTCCATCTTGTCACTAGATTCCATCTTAGGCCTGCCCTCAAGTTCACTCCAGTTACTGGAAAAACCATAAACTGTTCCAGGGGGGGAAAAAAAACATGGCAGGCTTGAGCCAATCACAGGGGACATTCAGGAAAGTACCTAAGTCCCCAGATGTTATTGATATATTGATTAAGCTTTTATTATCAGATTTGACTGATCCCATTGCACCATCCCATTCTTGCTAAGATCCCAGTTCTTTCCTCTAACCACAATAAAAACCCTAATGACAACTCCGGGCTCTTGCTAGTGCTCTGCTGCATCAGTGAGCTTCGAGGGCCCTTGAGCTCAAGTTTGAATAAAGACTCTTTGATTTTGCATATGACTTCATACTCCTGGTGGTCTTTGGGGAATCTCAAGATCTGGACATAACAGTTACCATGGAGATAGCTGCTGTTGTGTCTGAGATAACGTCCACTATTTGGCCCCTGACATCTATTTTAACCAAAGGCTCCTGGGGGGGGGGGAGGGCTGATCTCAATTGAGCCTGGCAGCTTTCACTGTGAGTCTAGCTCCCAAGTGGTAGCCTCAGGCCCCTGTAGGGGCCTTATTTTTTCCTTTTTTGGGTTTTTCTTTGGTCCCTGCTGCCCTCTTTCTGGGGTATTCATTCTTCTAGTGCCTGTTTTCCTTGCAGTATGTACACTGATCCCTGTCTAATGGTCTCTGGTGATCTTCCTTTCTTTTGGTTTTCTAGGTGTCTGAATTTTCTCCAGTTCCCAATGTGATCATCATTTTCTTCTGACTTTTTCTCTAAGTACTATTTTTTTTTCTTTTTTGTGCAGCTTTTTCTTAGTTAGCAATCACTTTGATGGTGATGTCTCTGTTACTCAGTAATCATCCCTATGAGCCACTATATTTTTGAGCTTTCAGTGAATATCCAGTGCCAACTGTTGGGCAAAAGCTGTGTTGATCATTGACCAATGCACAAGTGCCTTAGGGTCAAAATGAGTGTATTGTCTTTACGTGCCACAGAACTGGTCATGGAATTGATTTGGGGACTCATGGGGCACTGAGTGACTTCTTAAATTTTGACTATGTTTGTGATTCCACAGTCTCCATTCTGAACTCCTCCAGGATGACTTTCCTCATTCTTAGAGGACCTGGAGTCCCTCTTGTGTGTCAGGGTTACATTTGGGACACTTAGCAGAAAGAAAGGTGTTATCAAATCACTCCAGGATATTAGTGTGTGGGGTTCTTGAATGACCAGACAAGCAGGTGCTACTGGTAGAGCCTACATTTTTCCTCTGCAGTAAGAAGGGCAGCCAGGAGTTGTTGGCAGTTGTCTCAAATAGGCTGGTGGCTGTGCATAATGGTGGTCAGAAAGTCAATCAGAATTTATGGCTGCTCTGAGTATGGTAGGGTGTGATGTCACTAGTGAGGGAGATCAGTACTGATAAATGGCTGATAAGCATATTGAACTGGGCCTGGGTTGAGAATCCCATCCTCCTGGAAATTGGCTGGCCTTTGAGTTTGACGCAATGGGCACAAGGGCACTGGATGGCTGGGCACCGGAAGCCTTCAAGGGACCTGGATCTTGAACAACTTGAAGAGGGAGATCTACTCCAGTGGTCTGTGGGCTAAGGGGCCAATATAAGCTATGGCATGGGGAAGCTCTTGGGTGACAAGGCAAGATATAAAAGAGACATTGAAGCTTGGGGTTCTGGACTCTGAGGGTGCAGATGGCCGCACCCAGAAAGAGAAGGTGTATGGCAGAAGTTCCAAATCTTGATCCTCTGCCTGGAAGATATGTGGCTTTTCCAGGGCTGAACCCTGTCTTGGGGATGAAGGATCAAACCATACCAGGTATTGATATAAGAAAGCTGGTAGGGGTAGCCTGGGTCTTCAGTGCAGGCATCCCTCACTCTACAGATGGTGGCCAGGTCCCAGAATTCCTTCTGAAGGCCGGCATATGTATAAGGTGGGCCAGTCATTTCACAGAAGTCTCTCAATCTGAAAGCAATTTGGGGGGCACTAGCTCTAGACTAATAATAGTCTGCACTCATCTTTCTGATTGAAGTAGACCTAAGTCTGGTCTTTCATTTCTCTGGACTGGCTTATTTTGCATAGTATCACAGGAAAAGAATCCAGATGAACAATATATTAAAAGAAAATGAAGTCGCTAGTAGGAAATGAACAATATTGTAGAGAGATAAACTTTGGAAAAGCTCACAGAGGCATAAACTAGGAGGCAAGCTGTAATGTTAAATCATACGAGTCACCTCTGCCTGCTTACTCCTGGAATCTTGAGTTAAATGTTTTGCTTCTGCGTGATGCTTAGTGGCCCACAAGGCCACTGGCAGCAGAGAATCTGCTCCTGTTTATCGAAAATGATGCATTTACCCTGAGTGCTGGGCTGTTTCTTTGTCAAATCACACTCCAATACCGCATGTTTTTGAATTGACAGGATACATTCCTAAAGTAAGTTCATGTCACCAATGAAATTACCAGGGGGTTCAAAAGAAGAGTCCTAGTTCACAGATCTTTACATTACATGCTTATGTTATTTTTTATTGAACCAAAACCTTTGAAGTAACAGTAAACATGAGTTTAAAAGGCTTGGCTAACACATATTTGCGCTGGAGTCATTGACACGGCTCTCCAAGTGCAGTGTGGTTGGAGTGTTTCTACAGCAACCACATTAACAATGTCAAACGCCTCAGGTGTATAGTCAGGGGGCGTATTGAGAGACTCTAATGAAAAAAAGATGTTAGATTCCATGATCCCAGTCTTTCCCTCAATGCTGGTGACACAGACCTATAATGAGAAATGATGACAATGAGTATAGGGAAGCATGACCCCCCACAGATGGTCATACACACGCCCTCAGCTCCGAAAGCACGTTCCACACCCCAGGACAGTTCTAATACTTAACATATCCTTGACATCTGAGTCACCATCCCACCCCTCTCTAATAAAACCAGGGAAACAGGAGGAGCCCTGGGTGTCTGATGAGAGGACGTTCCAATGCTTCATGATGTATCCTCACTCTCCACCTCCCTGTCTGATGAGAGGACGTGCCTGCCCTTCGTGCTTCCCGATGTGTCCTCACACACTACCTCCCTGACTTCCCAGCTCATTCCCAGGCTGTACTAACCAAGGTCTCAAGCGCCTTCATCAGAAGGCTGAACGCCTCAGACCCACAGTACTCAGAGTCTCCCCACAACTGCCTCAAAGCTGTGACGCTCTTCTAGCTGCTATCCACTGAACAGCCTAACATCATGTAAAGCACGCAACTTAGGAACGAAGTCTGTGCACGTTCCACATTAGTTTCTGCTCATTTCCCTTTCAGTCGGAGGACAGACCTGTCGACTCTGGCAGGGGATATGCCACCACACATTCCAAACCAAATCCTGGGCAAGAAAGTGATCAGCACAGAGGGATAAGCAGCTAGCTACCCATGACACGGGCAACTTACATCATCGATATTTTGAGTGTGAAGAGGGCTCGCGGAGTAGATAGTCATTTTTGACGAGCCAGGATCCATAGCATACTCCACCAGCAGCAAGTCTCCTTTGAATGGTACAAATTCTAAAACAGCCAAGAAAGGTAGAAGTCTAAGCATTACTGCACTGGGGCCACATCCCATTTCCTAAGGCCATTTGTCACTGCAATCGCCGACCTACATTTCCTGCGGGTAAAGTGACTTTTCCAAAGACTTGGACAGTTCAAATAGCTTCCTACAGGAAGAAAAGCAGGAAGCCCTTTAAACGCCGGCTCTTCTACAGTGATTTACTTGTCAGGCATTGATAATGACATGAGTGTGCCTCAGCGTGGAAGCTACGGCTAGGAGCACTGGATTTCCCCTCAAGTGGTCACACTAGTGTCACCTTTGAGGATGCAGCCTGGTACACAGTAGGATCACAGGCTTGAACCTTGGTACCTAAGCTAGGGACAAAATATGAGAACCCATCTGTTGAGTATCCTGGAAGGAGGACACAGAGAGGAAGAGACCTGTTTTCACCTTTAAGTTTCAGGTGATGGAGGTATTTTCAAGAGAAATCTCTTATGCATGTGTGATGCTATCATCGATCAGATGTTGAATGTGTCTGATGCAGTGGCACAAACCCTATGGTGTTAGCATTCAGAGGGGCAAGGGAGGGGTCTCCTAGTCTCATGAGCAATTCTCAGGTAACTTTGAGGAACCCTATGTGACAAAGCAAATATGAAAAGCAAAACAGCCAAAGAAATCAAATGAGTAGTGAAAAATCACATGGACACACAATGGTGTACTCACAGGGGACAGGATCTCTAGGCCATGTTTAAAATATTGCCCTTCCCCTCTTTAGTGTACTCAAGGGCACTTCCCACACTCTCAAGAACTTATAACCAGGCCTATATGCCCTGTCCTATGTTCTTAAAGCTATACACCCTACCTCCGTTAAATAGGTGTTTGGGGAAAGAAGTGTCTTTGCTGATGTAGATACTGTCTTGTGTCACAGAAGTGACACATCTAATACAAAGCCTTCTATCAAATTTGGAAGGCTCCGTACTCTCGACAGGGTCAGTAATAACTTTCACCTATAAGAGAAGGAAACAGTTGTTGCAGGTAAAATTACAATTACAGACAGTAGTTTGCATAAAGAAGTCGCCATCAACAATACACCATTTTAGTGGGGTAACCTAACACAGTTGTAAGGTTACAAAAAATATTGTAAGGATACTTGCAGGACATAGTCCTGTGTCAGAGACAATGGACTTTATTATTCATGCCAAAACAGCCCTCCTGCTGCAGAAATCTTTCAAACGACTCTTTTCAAACCTAGAACCTACCTATATCACACACACACATATAGAGAGAGACACACATATATATATTTGAAGATTTTAAGACAATATAAAAAATAAACCCATGACTCTAATTTTCAGTTCTCAATTTCCCAATATTTGCTACAATAATACTAATACTAATAATAAAAATGGTCCTGTGATTATCAGTAAAATAAAAAGGCTCCTTTGTAGCCTATGGCTAAAGCTATATATTAGAACAGTATGGCCAAAAGTCACTTGAGAATAGCCATTGATATACAAATATCTGACCTGATTATGTTTCTAGAACTCTCTTACAAAATCTATAACAGAACTTTGTTGCACATTAAATGCACCTCGATCATTGTTTAAAGGTGCATAAAGTATATGATGTTTATCATACTAATTCTATTTGTTTGAATTCATAGAAGAGACATAGCATCATGCTAAAAATGGAAGTTGCAGGATTATATGAGGTCACATAACTGTCATCATTCAGCACGTTTAAATACTAAAGAGATCTGGGACAAATCTTTAGGATCAGAAAAAAAATGATGCTGCAATCACATATTAGACCAAGCCCATTAAACTCATTCTACAGTAGTGGTCATCTTAATCCAAGAGAGAAATCAAAATCCCACTAGGTTAGAGACTCTGGGTAAACTCAGTGTTACCTTAATAGCTTTCAGCGTTTTAGTTACGTCATCATCCTCCACAAGAGCAATGACATCCATTCCAACATTTAGTGGAATGTTGCCACACACCACTCCGGAAGTGAAGAAAATAGTTTCATTGATCCATCCATAATCAGTGTAGACGTGTGTCACGTTTCCTCGAATAGATTTATACATGGAATTATCTACAACACAGGTGAACAAAGGTCACACTGGCTCATGTCAAATGCAAACAACCAGGACACAGTTCTACTCTGACCATCTGTACAGATATGAGCACATATCATCATGTCTCTGACCATAAGACAATAACCATTTCGCCACCCTCAGCTTGTCACTGCTGAATGGCACCTTCATAGAAACTGTTTCAGCTGTGGGTGACCTGTCCCAGTCAGACTGTAAGTGCTGTGTTCACCATACCTGCTCAGGAAGCCTCTTTAACCCCCCCCCCCCACGATTACTAGTATATGCATGCCTGCCTCAGCAGCAGCAAATGCATAGCCATAGATCTAGACTCTTCAGCATCCCTTCTAACAGAGCAGTAAAACGTATGTGCAGATGTAAGCACGTGAATCCAAATTTTCTTTTATTCTTCATAAGCATAATGGGTGAGTAATGTTTGGGGATCTGGCTCCAGTATCCTGCTGGGACAACTGGCCACCTTCCTTCATGGTGCCCTCCTTATGACCCCGCCTCCTGCCTTAAATACTGATACAGTACTATATCAGCTGCTTTTGGGCACTCAGGGACATCCTCAAGCTGAGTAGCCACTGGGGAAAGCCACAGCACACCCCCCGCCCCCTCCACAAGCTGAGTAGCCACTGGGGAAAGCCACAGCACACCCCCCGCCCCCGCCCTCACCTCCTGCTGTTCCCACCCAAGCACTTCATGGAAGAGGAGAGCCTTTCTGGGGAGTCTTCTTGAGTAGGGGATGAGGGGACTGACTCCCAGAGGAGTGATTACCTTGAGACCATGATTGCGGCTTTTCTAAGGATCTAGTTCTCCTTCGAAAGATAGATGAAATCCGACGCCGAAGTCTCTGCATACTGATATTGCCACCAGCCTGGGCAAAGCCCGAGGCTTACAGATGAGTCACCGGGTCTTCTTTGTGTGACTCTCAGGATCTGGGCCCTTTCCCCAGCCTCTGTGAGATGGAAAAGAAATATTAGAGGGAGGCCCTCAGGAAAGCCCGGGAGAAGTTACCTCTCTAGCAGTTGCCAGCTACCCTTTGAAGGTCCGTTTCCAGGGACAGCCCACCTTGTTCCCCTGCCCAACCAATCAGAGGCAAGGGGCTTGCTTGCGTCACAGCTATAGCCAATGAAAAGCACGGGACGTAGCCACTTGACTCCACCCACCCATTGTGAGTGCACCAGTAGGAAAGTCTCTGGAAAAGCTGCTTGTACCTGTGGCCCTTGGGTACTCAGTTTAAATGTAACGGGGGCGGGTTCTCTTGTACATTTTCCTCATAGGCTTGGGAGTTTGTCTTAGGAGGTATGGCAGAAGCCCCTGCACTCCCCATTAAAAATCATCCTTGTTGATGGGCAGAAACACTAGCCGAAGAGGTTGGAGTAGTTAAAGTACTTGGTGTTCTTTGTGAGTGCCCCGGTTCAGTTCCCAGTAGCCAGAAGACCACTCACAACCATCTAAAACTGCAGCTCTGTAGGTTCCAATGCCTTCTTCTGGCCTCTCTCACAAATAGGAGTGGCATCAGTACACATAAATACAAGCAAAACACACATATACAGCTAGACATGGTGACCCAGGCCATCATTAATCCCAGCTCTCTGGGACAGAGGCAAGAGGATCTCTAAGAGTTCCAGGCCGGCCAAAGCTTCAGTCTCAAAAAACTGAATAGAGAGAGGAGGAGAGGAAGAGAAAGGAGCGAGGATGAGAAAGGACACAGGAGAGAGAGGAGAAGAGAGAGGAGAGGAGAGGAGAGGAGAGGAGAGGAGAGGAGAGAGAGAGAGAGAGAGAGAGAGAGAGAGAGAGAGAGAGAGAGAGAGAGAGAGAGAGAGAAAGAGAGAGAAGAAGGAGGAGGAGGAGGAGGGGGAGGAGGAGGGGGAGGGGGGGAGGAGGAGGAGGAGAGAAGACCACAGAGGAAAAAGAAGAGGGAGAGAGGAGAGATGATGAACGAAGAGAGAGAAGAAAAGAAAGTGAGAGTGGGAGAGAGAAGGGAGGGATGGAGGAGAGAGGAAGGAGGAAAATGGAGAGAGCAAACAAGAGAGGGGAGAGAGAGAGAGGGAGAGAGAAGAGAGTGAGTAGAGAGATGATAAGGAGGGTAGATGCCACACCAACTCCAGTAGATTCTGTGTGACAAGTTCCACAGACTGAGGAGTTAACTTCAATAGAAGGAGGTCTCCTGAAAACGGTTTTGGAACTCTTGGCTGGAGAAAACATATTGAGGCATAATTCTCACGGCAATTCATCTATTCTATTCCTCTTCTTATCTATGAGATGTTCCTGATAGTCTAGGCTGAGATTTTAAGCGAGAAATTGGATAAGAGACCATCTCTTGAGATGGAGTCACTAGCCATGACCTTATCTCCAGGAGAATCAGCACTTCACTTTATAAATCATTTATAAAATTACAAAACAGTATTATGATTGATAAAAAACTTTCCCACCAACAAAATTTCATGCAGTTATAAGTGTGTTGTTGGAAGTGGGCTTTAGTATATGGTTAAGAGAGCCTTAAATAAAAAATTAAAATAGTTTAAAATCACACCTTGAAGATTCACAGTAGTATAAGTTAGACACTACTGACCCTAAGAATTTTTAACCTGCTCTTGGAATTTTGCCATTCGCCTTGAATAATTTTGTACTTTTCTGTGCCAAATAACCATGATGTTATCTGTCCTATCCGTGATTGCTTCAGTACACACATCTTCTGTGTT
This sequence comes from Acomys russatus, assembly GCF_903995435.1. Lineage (NCBI taxonomy): Eukaryota > Metazoa > Chordata > Mammalia > Rodentia > Muridae > Acomys > Acomys russatus. The sequence goes on from NC_067169.1 coordinate 107,552,356, forward strand.
CTATTTGTGATTGCTTCACTGAACACATCTTCTAAGAGTTGTAATGCTTGTTTCATTGTGTATAAAAAGTTTTGCTCAAGAGCTGCAAGAATACACTCAGATTCAAACTGCTTCTGCATTTTTTCTCTTTGTCATCACTGAATCCTTACCCACCTAACCTTCAGGGACCCTTGTCTCAGGAACCTCCACACCCAGCTGGGGTGTGGCAGGCAGGGACAGTGGGGGAAGAGAGAGGAGAGAGCAAGAGACAGGAGAGGAGGAGATGGAAGAGAGATGAGGGAGAAATGAGGGAGGGAGGAGAGGAGAGAGAGGCTGGGGAGAGATGAAGGAGAGGAGGAGAGAGTGAGAGGAGAGAGAGGAGGAAGAGAGAGACAGAGAGGAGGGAGGGAGGGAGAGAGAAGAGGGAGATGAAACAGAGGGGAGAGAGTAAGGAGAGAGGATAAAGAGAGAAGAGAGGAGAGGGGATAAAGGCAGGAGAGAGAAGACAGGAGAAGGAGAGAGAGGAGAGAAAAAGAGGAGAAAGGGGTGAAGAAAGAAAAGGGAAAAAAGAAAGAAAGAAGAGAGAGAGTAGAGAGGCCAGAGAGGGGGGAGACAGGTGAGAGAGAGGGGATGGGAGGGAGGGGGAGATTAAGAGGAGGGGGGAGAAAGAAAGAGGAGAAGAGAGGAGGGAGAGAGGGAAAAGAGAGATGGAGAAGAAGAAAGAGAATTGAAAATAGAAGTGATAGGAAAGAGATGAAAGAGGAGGGAGAGAATCAAGAGAGAGAAGGAAGAGAGAGTGGAGGGAGGAGGGAGTGACTAGAGAGAGAGAAGAGAGGACAGAGAAGGGGGAGTGAGATAAGAGAGAAATGATAGAGGGGTGAGAGAGAGAGAGAGAGAGAAGAGAGGGGTAAAGAGAGGGAGGGAGAAGGAGAGAGAGAAGAGAGAGAGAGGCAAGAGGTGAGAGGACAAAAAGAGGGGAGAGAGAGAGATGAGATATGGGGTGTTAATGCCCGGCTAGTGCTCTGGAGAGGGTCCAGGGTAGTTTCTCTGGTATTGGATTGTGGATGCCCTTCTAGTTTACTTTATCTCTTGGGTGACCAGAGCTGATGGCTCAGGCAACTGATCAGGATTGAAAGAAGAAAAAGGAGAGAAAGGGAAAAAGAGCCCAAGGTTTCTTCTCTAGGGACTGGCTGTACTGCGGCTGAGGAGAACTTAAACTGACCACCTTTTTTCCTATGGCTGAGGCTGTAAAAGCGGCTTCTGGCTAGAAACTGCACAGGGTCGTAAAAGGAGGCTCTTTGATCTGTAGATAGGCCTCTTTGCGGAGATCTCCAATAAGTTGGTGTAAACTTAGGCTTATTAGCCGTAGAAGGCTGATGCCCCTGAGTCTGCTAACTTATTTGCTAATCTATAGAGAAATAAGAAGTAAGAGAGAGAGAGAGATAGAAAATAAACCACTCACACACATACGTTCAAGAGAAGAGGACCAGGAGAAAAGGTGGATGAAGTCAGGCGTTTTAACTTCAACTGAAGTTAAGCTGCTCAGTCTTTTCTCCTCTGTTCTCCCTCATTCTCTCCTCTGTTCTCCTTCATTTTCTCCTCTGTTCTCCTTCATTTTCTCCTTTGTTCCCCTTCACTTCTCTCTCGTTCTCCTTCCTTTTCTCCTTTTTTCTCTTGCTCACATTTATTGTAGCCCACATATATACTTCTGAGAAAAGGGAATTACCCCATAGTCAGAAGAGTACAATTAATCACAAAAGCAGATGAATTCTAAAATACAACAGGTTACATGCTTTAAATCTAAACATTTCTTATCTATGTATTCATTACATAAGTTCATGGCGAGTTCAAAATGACGAAGGTTGGCAGGGGTCTAAGGTTAACAGGGTCTGAAACTTACAAGAGTATACAACCTATCAGTTAGGACAGACCTGACTATACATTATCCAGCTATCTCTTAGTTTATTATGAGCTCAGGACAATAATTTTGTCTGTCTTTCATTCTAAGAAACAGAGTAAATTCAGACATCTCTAGGTAACATCATTCCATATAGGTTCACATGGAGTTTAAACAAATTTGGCTATATTTATGGTCAAATACCAGGATTCGTGGTGCCATCTGCGGTGGAGGCTTATCTGAAGCCACAAATCTGCTGGTAGGCTATCCTAAGTGAGGCATCTGGAGGTCCACAAAGGTATTTATTGCAGCCATAAACTAACTTTGACTTTTAAAACTATTTGGGCTAAATCAGGAATTCCATAATCAGGGATTAGTTCATCTGGATAACAAAAAGTACATCTTCAATAAGATCCTCTAGGAAGTTTGCTCAATCAGAGCTGGTCAGTACCCAGAAGCTGACAATTCACACCAATGCCAGATGTATTTATTTTTGGTTTTTCGAGACAGGGTTTCTCTGTGTAATCTTGGCTATCCTGGACTCGCTTTGTAGACCGGGCTGGCCATGAATGTAGTCCTGGCTGTCCTGGACTCACTTTGTAGACCAAGCTGGCCTTAGACTCACAGTGATTCACCTGCCTCTGCCTCCCTGGGTGCTGGGATTAAAGGCATGCGCCACCATGCCCGGCTCTAATGCCAGATTTCAGAGAGATGCAGTAGTGCACAATTGACAGAGTAGACAGAGGTTGGAAGCAGTTCCGGGGTCCATCACAATACAGACCTTGCAAATATCGGATCACCTCCAGAGATCTCTCATGCCTCCTGGACTTTCCCAAATCAATGGCTCCTGACAGCATGTCAGAGGCTGGAAGCAGTTTTGGGGTACATCGTGGTATAAGACCTTGCAAACACCAGATCACCTCCTAGACAGCCCACATGCCTAGTGAGCTCCCTGAACAGGGCGGCTCTTGGCAATGGGGGATAGAGGAAGAGGGAGAGAGAGAAGAGGGGGAAAGAGAGGAAAGTGGAAAGAGAAACAGAGAGAAGGAGAGGGAGAGAGAGGAAGGTGGATATAGTGGTGCATGCTTCCCAGTACTCTTGGTGGCAGAGGATCTCTGTGAATTTGAGGCCAGTCTGGTCCACATAGTGAGTCCAGGACAGCCAAGGGCTACACATAGCAACCCTGTCTTGAAAAAAAAGAGGAAGGGAGGGAGGGAGGAAGGAAGGAAGGAAGGAAAGAAAAATAATGGCCTGGCATGGCGGTGCATGTCTTTATTCCCAGCACTTGGGAAGCAGAGCCAGGCAGATCTCTGTAAGTTTGAGGCCAGCCTGGTCCACATAGTGATTCCAGGACAGCCAAGGGCTACCTGTCTCCAAAAATTGAAAAAGTGTTTGTTTGTTTGTTTGTTTGGAGTGTGTGTGTGTGTGTTGCAATATAAAAATGTGAGGATATCATTCCTATTTTTTAATGCACATTTGTCTTCTGCTGTCAGCTTTCCTGGAGTTACAGAAAGTTTTGAGCTGCCCTGGGGGCACTGGAAATTGAAACCTGATCCTCGGGAATAACAGTCAGTGTTCTTAAGCACTGAGCCATCTCTCCAGTTCCCAGTATTTCTATTTCATAATAAGACATTGTTTATACTTTGCACTAAAATTCTATTTGAGTTGCAGTGTTAGCAGGTGGAGGCCAAAATTAACATCGAGATTATACCAGTTTTATCATCTAGGGGCAGTCCTAGAATAAGTATTAATTGTGGAATTGCTGATAATATTTCTACCACTTACAACAACTTGCCTCATTATTTTAGGACATTATTATTATTATTATTATTATTATTATTATTATTATTATTATTATTATTATTATTATTATTTTAGCATTATTTGGCAAATATTTGGAGGAAAGTCCACAGAATAAATACCATCCCTTGCACTTGCATTTGTTGTTTGATTGTATTACTTGTTCATTTTTTTGTCAGTTTTCATAAGAACTATTCACATTCATTGGGTCTTTTTAAAACATTTGTAAATATTTAATTTGGATTTTTGTTCCCATCTTTAAATATTTCTGCTTTGCATGCTTTTTTGACAGTTTTCTTTTTTCTTACCAAAGGTGAGGTAGAGAATCTGGAGGGGTGCCCTCTGTTTCATTTGTCACCCTTGCAAGCATCCATCCTTCCCAAAGATTGAAGATTTCAAGAAGTGGCCTTAAGAGTGAAATCTGTGGAAGCTAGGCTTGTGGTAGCCTGGATTTGAAAGTCCCTTCAAAGGCGTAGTTACACCCTACACAGATCCATGGCAGTTATGCATGGACAGGAATTGTCTAAAGGATGAAGGAATGAGATGTAAACAAAAAGCAGGCTTGCTTGCTTCACAGAAGTCCTCCACGTGGAGACCTTTGGTGCTGAGAGTGATGGCCTCCCCCACAGGCCAAGTATAGTATGAAGATTGCAGTTGGACTTCCCTCTGTCCACATCTCTGTTCCGTTGAGCAGGTACAGGGAGCCAGAACTGCCAGAGCTATTAGTAGATGCTACCAATAGGCCACTGTGCTTAGGTAGTGCTCTGCCTATGGCCTTGTAAGTAGAACGGATCTCAGAAATTCCATTTTCTGGAAATGCATGGCAGTTTTATTCACAATGGGACTGACAGCAATTCATTCCCATCAGGGTTCTGAAGTCAAATCCAAGTTAAGTAGAAATTCCAAGAACGTGTGCATCTAAGCACTCTCACTTAAGAGGTGGTTCTACGACCACCACAGACGTACAATTGCCATGGGTTTCATCTCATCATGGCCAATTGTCAGACAAGATCTTAGAGCTGAGCTTTCTCCCTCTGGCTGTGGCCTTTTTCTTTTTCTCAGAAAGAGATTACTAGGAGAAAATTCTCACTTTTGTGGGTTCCATTATTTCAGTGTTCTGAGAGTAAGATTGAGAGACACAAGTATATCTTTATGCTGTCTTCAAATTCTGTCAGTCCTGTTACATATTTAACTTAGAAATACAGTAAGATTAGTCACTGGAACATGGATGTGACATAAACTCAAGAAAATAAGGAAAACATCCTTGATTAATGCCTATGTATTTCTCACCCATGTCTAAATGTCATAGTGTATACAACAAGCATATACAATTATTATATACCAAATATTACTTAACAAAAAATAAACATCTGAAACATTGGCATGTGTCACAGCTGTTAAACAGAGAAAATACAGTATTCAATAAACAATGATGGGACGTAGGTTTCTATGTGAAGGTTAAAAGTGATTGAATATCTGGTAACAGACACAAAAATTAAGTCAAGATGAATAAAGACAACAATATAAAGCATGGTCTGGAGAGATGGCTCAGCGGTTAAGAGCACTAACTGCTCTTCCAGAGGTCATGAGTTCAATTCCCAGCAACCACATGGTGGCTCACAGCCATCCATAATGAGATCTGGTGCCCTCTTCTGGCACGCAGGTGTATGTGCAGGCAGAATAATGCATAAATAATAATCTTTTAAAATATAAAACAAACCTTTATAGCTTTACTTTTTAAATTATATCTTATGTGTATGGGTATTTTGCCTGTATGTATTTATGTGTACCACATGCATGCCTGGTGTCTGAAGAGACCAGAAGAGGGCATCAGCTCTCTAGGTCTTATAGTATAGTGGAATAATTTTATGACTATTCACAGTAATTGTAGTTTTCTCTAAAGCACATGGAAGTGAATACTCACCCAGCATACGTAGCTACTAATTGCCTGATGATGTAATTCAGTGATAGAGTGCTTTGTGAAAGCTAGGATTTTGATCTTCAGTGGTGAAAAAAACCTTAGAGAGGAGCTAGAGAGGTGGCTCTTTTGGTAAAGTACTTTCCTTTTAGGCATATGAACTTAAGGTGGGGGCCTCAGATACATTGGAAAAATTCAGGCTGGGTCCTTAGCACCCTGCACATATGTAGCAGATACTCAGCTTGGTGTTCATGTGGATCCCCCAGCAATTGGAGTAGGGGCCCTCTCTGGCTCTGATGCCTGCGTTTAGATCTCACTTCCCTAGCTGGGCTGCTTTGTCTGGCCTCAGTGGGAGAGGATGAGCTTAGTCCTGCTGTGACTTGAGGTGCCAGGGTGTGTTGGTACCCATTGGGGACCTCCTCCTTGTCTGAGGAGGGGATGGAAGAATTGGGGAAGAGATGTGTGAGGGGAGGAATTGGAGGAGAGAGGATGGGCTGCAATCAGGATGTAAAGTGAATAAATTAGTTAACAGAGAAAAAAATCAGGCTGGCATCCCAGTGCTGGGTAGGTAGAGATCTACCTTTGTAGATAAGTAGATCCCTGGAGCCAGGTTAGTAGAATTGGTGAGCTGCAGGTTCTGTGAGAGACCCTGTCTCACTATTTACGTCAAGGGTGAGGATATACATGCCATCCACCTATACACACACACACACACACACACACACACACACACACACACACACGAGGGGCCACATACACCTATGTGTACACACAAATAGACACAGGAACATGTGGGCACCACATACACATCATTCAAAATTATTATTATTTTGGGTTTTATCAAGACAGGATTTCTCTGTGTATCTCTAGTTGTCTTATAACTCACTTTGTAGACCAGGCTGGCCTAAAACTCAGAGATTCACCTGTGATTGCCTCCCAAGTGCTGGGAAGAAATGTGTGTGCCACCACTACCTGACTTCAGAATTATTTTTTTTTATGTAGGTGGATGGGGCAGGCGGGGGGGGGGGTAGGGAAGTCCCTTGTTTCTTCTTAGGATATTTCAAAATCTTCAAGATGTCATTTTTCCTTATTCAGTTTATAAGATTAAAGAAATCCCTATTAAAAATATGTCAGTTATTTTCTGGAGACGGGTAAGGTTACTAGAAGGGTCATTTAAAAATTATTTCTGGGGCTGGTGGCATGGCTCAGTGGTTAAGAGCAGTAGCTTCTCTTTTAGAGGTTCTGGTTCAATTTTCAGCAACCACATGTGGCTTACAACCACCTATAAAGGGATCCGATGTTCTCTTCTGACATGAAGGTATACATGCAGACAAAAAAACTCATACATTAAAAAAATAATATATGTACATAAATATTAAAAATTATTTTTTGAGATTATACTATAATTGTATAACTTCCTTGTTCCTTTTCCTCCCACCAAATGGTCCCATAGGTCCTTCTTTGCTATTTTTCAAAATTGTAGCCTTTTTTTTTAATGCACAAGTAAGTAGGAAAAGACTGAAAACAAACAGCTGCTTTTGGAAGAAATGCTCTAGCACACATAAAGTACATACAAGTCTGGTCTGGAAAAAAAATGACTCAGTTGTTAAGAGCACTTACTTGTTCTTGCAGACAACCCGGATTCGAATCCCAATTTATGCATAACTACAGTTTCAGAGGATGAGTGCTCTCTTCTGGCCTCTATGGGCAACCGGACTGAGACTCTTGTAATTAATCCCAGCATAGAAAGGTGGCGACAGGAGGAGCAGAAGTTGTAGGGTATCCGTTGTTCTGTTCTGATCTTTGAGAGCAGCAGTCATGTGGTGTGCACATGTACACGGAGAAAAAAAGCCCATACACATTAGCTTTTTAAAAAATGCATACAAGAGTTGCTACAGTTGAAATAAAGTAGCGGTGTTCTTAGTGCTTCATATTTTACACATTTTCTTTTCCAATTTTAAGTCTATAATAACGCTAGAAACTGGAAACTGTCCTAAAGTCCGTAAGACTTCCAACTTCCGGAAAATTCCCTTACCACTCTTAACTCGTATGCCGTCCAATGGGACGGAGCCTAGTAGTCCAAGTACGCATGTGCAGGACATATTCAACCAATCAGCGGGGTCCCTGTGTGAGACCAGCTTTTCTCCTGCTCAAATCGCAGCGGCTCTTCAGAGGCCTCCAGGCTGGGTCCTAGGCGGAGCGGCTTTAACCGTTGAGGAGCTGAGTGCCGGAAGGAAGGTGCTGTTGTGAAGGTGTTCATTTGTACGATGACCAGTAAACCATGGTTGGCTCTGGTGGGGATTGTTGGAGGATTAGTTGGGGCGTGAAAGGGGGGGAGCATCTGGATTCCAGGCGGCCACAGTGTGAGGAAAATCCTCCAGTGGCTTTTGCTGTGCCCCCTGAGAGGAAAATGGAGGACGGTTACCTCAGGATTGGACAGGGGGGTGGGGGAAAATGGAGCTGGAGTACCTCTCCGAAGCAGAGGATTTGACAGGGGCGGAGCTTAGAGGATTGGAAGACACAATCTTGGGGCCTGGGGATAGGATTAGAAATGTGGCGGCAGGATCTGGGTTGGGGTGGAAGGGTGCAAGGATTCATAGGTGAGGGGTCTTTGGGGACGGTGTGCTTCTCCTGTGTAGTGCCTAGAATTTGTTTGAAAAATATAAATTAAAAAAAAAAAAAGCCGCCAGGCGTGGTGGCGCACGCCTTTAATCTCAGCACTCGGGAGGCAGAGGCAGGCGGATCCCTTTGAGTTCCAGGCCAGCATGGTCTACAGAACAAGTACAGGCCAGCCAAGGCTACACAGAGAAACTCTGTCTGGGGGCGGGGGGCGGGGGAAGAAAAAAAGAAACAAAGGAAGAAAACAAAATTGAGAGAAGGACATGTTAAATGGGGGTTCATGGAGGAGATGGGAAGTGGTGTATATGTCACAATGATAAAGAAAAATTAAAATATAAATGTAAAAAAGAGAAAACACGTAATCTTTCATTGAACTCAGATAATTATTTGATTTTTGACAATTTAAATTTAATTGTTTATTTAAATGATACCTTTGGATTCAGAGGACTTGAAAGATTTTCTTTTTAATTTTTTCTTCTTTTTTCTTTTTTCTTTCTTTTTAAAAAATAAGTAAACATCTGAGTGTTTACCAATAGAATAAAGATGTTAGGAAGGATGAAAGTACCAAAGGAGGAGCGCTTAGTCCTTTTTGACTTTGATGACGAAGAAGATGATATGAATGCTTCAGAGAAGGCGCTTTCTGAAGGTACAGCTTAGCAGATTCTGGGCATTGATTGTGCCCTGTAGTTAATTTGATTTCTAGCAAGTCACCTGAAATGGAATAACGCTTTGTCAAAGGTTTTCATATATCGTTTCTAATTTTATCTGTAAATTCCTGTACCAGAGTTTTAGCAGTACTTATAGCTTCTCTTGGCACTTAGTCCAAAATAATAATTTACTATGATTTTTACCCCAGGAAGACTTGAATGTTGTTCCTATAAAATCTTGGCAAATTGTGAATTGATTTCATAAAACCTGCAAAGAAATTATTTCATTTCTATGGCTGCTTCAAAAACTTGAAAAGGCAAAACTTCCGGAGAAATGCAAATCAAGATGTTTTACTAGTATATCATAGTTAATTTCAAATATGATTTTATTTTTATTGTCAATACAGAAAAGAGGGCAGTATTTGACAAGGAAAAAAAGAAATGGTCTTCTGTAGAAGCAGATGAAAATATAAGGTAATGTTTTCAATTTTTTTTTTGCCAGTTCAGTAGAATACTTCAAAAGTAGTGCCACCTGTTACTCCTTCACTAGAGAGGTAGATGCAAGAAGATGAGGGATTTAAGGTCATCCTCAGGTATATAGCTAGTCCAAGCCTGGGATCCTTGTGGTCTTGCAACTGCAAACACATAGTAACTGTGACCATACGATCCCCCCATCTCTCTCTCCCTCTCCACCCCCGCCTCTCTCTCTCTCACACACACACAAAGGGAAAAAAACCATAAAAATAATAAGGAGACCAGTTGGGAAGAAGGGTGGTCTTAGCAAGAGTGGAAGAGGGATAAAAAAAATTAATGGGGGTATACATGCATGAATTGTCCAAAATAAAAAAATAATAAAAGTTTACTTTGGTTGTTTAACAAGTATTTTTACATGTTATGTTGCATATGACATTTTCCCAAACTAAACATTATATATTATAAATAAATAAAAGGAATTTTTTGTGTTAAGGTTTTGTGCTAGTCAAATGCCCTGCCACTGAACCATATTTCCAGCTTTAATTTTTATTATGATTTCTTCACAGATATGAAATACACAGTATGTTGCATAAATTTGGAGGTATGTTTTTGGAGATATTTATGTTAACAGAACATTGTTTAAAACCATATATTAACTTCTGTAGAAGGAAACGTTAATCAGTGTTCTACATAACTGTCATTTAATGCCTTCTTACCACAGCATTTTACACAAATTTTAAAAACACAACTTTTCTATCATTAAAACAAAAAAGTAAAAGTGACACTTCTTAGACCTGTGAGACTCAAATAGAATTTTAGAAGAAAAAACACCAGATGGGCAAAGTTTTGCAATTTTTTCTATTCACAGACTAAGTGATAGTGCACCCAAGTGTTTCTGTTCATCAGCTTTCACTCACAAATTTATCTTGTGTATGCGCTTTGCTTCTCTGTGGAGGAAAGCGTGCTTGTTAAGATGTCTTTTCTTATTAATTGTGTGCCTCTCTGTGGGAGTGGGGTGGTGTGTATATGCACCTGGAAGCGCAAGTGCCTGTAGACATCAGAAGATGGTAGCAAATGTGCTGGAGCTCAAGTTACAGGCACTTGTGAGCTGTGTGATGTGGGTGCTGGGAAACAGATTGAGCTCCTCTGGAAGAGCAGCAAGCATCCGTAACCTCAGCGCAATCTCTTCAACCCCTTGATAGTTTTATAATAATCAGTTTTGTGAGGGTACTGGAGGAATGGCTTAGTAATGAAGACTGATTGATTCCCTTGTAGATGACCTGAGTTCAGTTCCCAGCATCTACATGGTAGCTCAGAACCATCTATAACTCCAGTTCTGGGGGATCTGACCCCTCTTCTAATCTCTGGGCACACACATGTCACACATATATAAATACATCCAAAACATTCATACACATAAAATAAAAATCAAAACTAAAGTAAAGTATGTGATAGGAAAAGACCTGAAGTTTAAATACTATGTTTATCAGTCATATAAACTCTTTGTATAGTCTCTTTTATTGATTCTTTTGTTATGGTTATGTATTGCTTATTTGTAACAAGGTCTTACTGTGCAGTCCAGGTGGCCTGGAACTTGCTATGAAGTCCAGTCTAGATTTAAGCTGTACATCTCCTGTGTCAGCTTTCTGGGTGCTAGAATTATAGACTATGAACCACCACACCCAGTTTGGGAAAAGGTACTCTTTTTAAAAGAGTTAATAATAATTGGTTCTTTTATAAGAGTTGTTGATATCATAAAGTTTTCCGAGACAGATTTTTTTCTGTTTCCTAGTGACAAAAGATTTGTTTTGTAATCGGTTTATAACTTTATAGATATTGATACTGAAAGTATAAAGTTTTATGTAATAGCACAGAATCATTCTAGTTACTTAGGGGTGGCTATTAATGGTAGAAAATATAGGTTTAGCAAATATGACTTGGAAGTATGAAATTTTTATGCAGTGTTCTACTTAGTACTAAAAATCCCCTATTAAAAAGCTCCATGAAATTGCTTAAAACTATTTCTAAATTATCTCCATATTTGCATGAGTTAATTTGTATCTGTGTGTGCTTTACAGTGTTTGAGCAAGTGTGTGAATGCATATGGCAGCCAGAGGTTGAAATTGGAATGTCTTCATCAATCATTTCGTGAGTGAGTGAGTGTGTGTGTGTGTGTGCGCGCGCGTGTGTGTGTGTGTTGCCTATGTGTATATACCACATGCTTACCTAGTGCCCTCGAAAGCCTGAAGAGGGCATTAGCTCTAACCCTAATGCTTTGGGAATGAAGATATAGGTGGTCATGAAACACTGTGAAGGTGCTGGGAATTGAACTAGGTCTTCTGGAATAGCCACCAATGTTTTTAACCACTGAGAAATCTGTCCAGCCCCTCTTATTATATTTTTTGAGACATAATCTTCTATGATTTTGTTGAGAATAGTTTCTGGGCCTTGGAGTCTGATATCTTCTCTTTCTTCAATGCCTATTATCCTCAGATTTCTTCTTTTCTGGTGTCCTTGATTTCTTGGATGTTTTGTGTCAGGAGTTTTCCAGATTTGGCATTTTCTTTAATGGTTGCTTCAAGATCTGTGATTGTATCTTCTAGACCTGAGATTCGTTCTTCCATCTCTTGGATTCTGTTAGAAAAGCTCACCTCTGTGTTGCTTGCCTTCTTCTCTGAGGTCTCACGTTCTCGTTTTTCTTCTGTCTGTGTGTTTATCATTGAATCCATTTTCATCTTCAGATCTTGAACTGACTTTTTGATTTCTTTCATCTGATTGTTTGTATATTCCTGAGTTTCTTCCATTGCCTCTTTATAGGTCTTCAGATCTCTACATCTGGAGCTCATCATTTCAGGGAGACTAAATGGCCAAGGAATCCAAGGGGTCTGTCGATCTTTACCCCTAAGTACTGTGATTAACAACACACAATATTACACCTGGCTTTTATGTTCATGGTGGGAATTCAAGCTCAGGGCCTCATGCTTGGCACAACAATCATTTTAACCATTGAGCCATCTCCCAAGACCAAAGTTATTTTTCCATCGTTTGTCTTTTGCCTCTTTTTGTAAAATATATGTTTAAAATTATTATTAGCCCTATTTTATACAAATATCTTATTATTTTATTTAAAGATAACTTGGATTTTTGTTTGTTTGTTTTTTGGAGACATGATTTTTCTCTGTGTAGCCTTGGCTGTCCTGGAATTCACTCTGTAGATCAGGCTGGTCTGAAACTCATAGAGATCTGCCTGCCTCTACCCCCCTAAAACTGGGATTAAAGGCATGTGCCAAATTCTAATTTTTTAAAATCTAAAACAGCTGACAATTTTATTTTCATATTTCACAATATAAGTGAAAACTGTACTTTTTAAAATATGACTTCTCCCCTCCAAAACTACTCTGTTGGGAAGGGAGAAGTTTTCTTGTCATACACTAGAAAAATTCAGGCTCAGCACCATGATCTCCTGGTGAAACAGAGTAAGAAATGCAAAACTGTTAAAGGGCCTTTCTGCTCTTACCTGTCTGGCTGAGTCATGCCAGGCTGAATGGGCACCATCATAGGGCAAGCAGGAGGTCTCATCATTGGAGGCCCAGGCACCATGGGCATGTGGCCTCCCATGGGTGGCCTCATTCCAGGAGCAACATCCCACAGGCATCATCCCACGAGGAGGAGGGCCCATCACTGGCATCACGGGAAGGCCTCCCATGTAGGGTGCAAGCATCGTGCCAGGATGAGGAGAACCCAGGAGACTCGGGGAAGGGGGGAGGGGGGATCATGGCCCCTGCAGGAGGAGGAGCAGAGAATGGAGCTGGAGATATCTTGTTGAAATGCAGCAGGTGTTTTGTCAACCAGGCTCTGGCCCTGCTCCTCCATCCACTTCTGGTACTAGTCTTTCACATTCTTTTTGTGTTTCTTACCACTGCAGTGTGTCTTCCTCACAGACAGAGAAGCGTGAGTAAGATATGTATCACAGTAGTCACAATAAAATTTAGGCATGTTCCTCCACAAGCCATTGGCTACCCAGTTACGCTCGGATTCTAATTTTTAAGAAAGTACTTTTGTGTATTTTAAAGCTTGAGTTCTAAGATTGTAATTTCAGGATCATTTCTACAGTTAAAGCTTGACTTATAACCACAGTTCAGAAGCTCACTATATCATTTCAGTTGGATAGTATATTTTGAATTTAGAAATATTCCTTTTTTGGTAAAGTGTTTGTTTGTGAAGCACTTAATAGATACCCTGACCCCTTGTTTTTCTCCTGTTTTTTTTTTTTTTTTTTTTTTTTTTTTTATTATCATGTCTGAATCTTTAAAATATCTTCAGTTAGGAAAATCAGAACTGAAGTGAGGTTGGGCATTTCTCATCCAAAATATATAGGTCCAAAAATATTTCAGATATCAAAGTTTTGTCTATTTTATTTTATTTTATTTTATTTTAGTTTAGTTTAGTTTAGTTTAGTTTAGTTTCATTGACTTCACTGGTTGTACATCTTAGTCTGAAAATGCAAATTCTAAGTACTCTAAAATATGAAACATTTTGGATATTTTTGCTTTTTCAAGACACAGTTTCTTTGAGTAGCCCTGGCTGCACTGGAACGTTGAGAGGATGTCTTGTGTGTTGTGTGAATACATCGCCTGCCCATTACAAAATACCTATGACTAATAGGATGAGTAGAGAATAGAAGGTGGGACATCTGGCAGGCAGAAAGGATTCTGAGATAGAGCAGGTGGGAGATTTGTCTGGCAAGATGTGAAGAGGACAGATGCAAAATGTAGATTGGTAAAATGGGTCCCCTCAAATTATGATCTAGTCAGAGAAGAGCCTAGCTATATGGCCTAGGTATTTGTAAATATATATTTTGAGTCTCATGAGTCATTCATTATTCTAGGAGCTTAGAGCTGGGAGGAAAAACCATCACAATGTTGGAACTCACCCTGTAGACCAGGCTGGCCTTAAACTCACAGAGATCCATGTGCCTCTGCCTATTGAGTGCTGGGACTACAGGCATACACCACCACCCAGTAAACATACGAAACTTTTCATGCACCATGTTGGTGTTATATTTCAATTTAATTTTTAAGTATCATTGATAAAGTTTAATAATATTTAGCCATACTTATAAATATTTGAATATTTAAGAACAATTCAAGTTTTTAATATTAATTTTTATGTTCAATATAGATGACATTTACAATTCTTTTCTTGAGAAGAGGAGAAAAGCGCAAATGTATTCTGAAATTGTTGCCACCAAGAATAGCTACAAAATGAAACAACTTTGGAAAAATGAACAACAGAAAATGTAAGTTTTCTGGTATTTTTAGAGCCATGTTTACATAATTTCTGAGTATATGTTGGTGCAAAATACTTAGGAAAATATCAACTGTATGTACATTGGAATCGCCAGTGAAAATGTTTCATTTGATTTTCCTATAAGCAAGCAATACTATAACCCCAGGCAATCATAGAACCGACATGTATTTCATGGAAGTCAGTGAAGATTTCATTTTCTTCCTTCCAAATAATAGTTGAGAGTTATTATTTTAAAAGTAATTCATGTTCACTCAGGAAAGATATTAACTGAGGAAATGGTAGATGCCATATAAACTATTAAATGTCTTTTAGGGTATGGATAATATAGAAAAGAGTTAATTATATATCATAAATAATTTGTATATTGTAACTGATTTAAATATTCTGTGTACTATTAAATCTTGGTTGTGCCAAAGGACTTAGAAATAATTTACTTTTTTATTAGAACTAGTAAAAAATGAAAAATTACTTAGAGATGAAATTAATTTTCCTGAGAAATGTGATATATATGTAATTAATTAATATATAGAAATATATAATATATGAAATATATACATTTAAATATATTTTCTGAGAAATGTGCTATATATACACATATTTTTATATCACATTTCTCAGGAAAATAATATACATGTTTATATATATACATATATGTTATATGATACATATTATAACCTTTTATTATCTATATAATATATATACATATTTGGTTTAAGAGGCAAACCGTATGAGAAGACTTTTCTTTTAGCAAGGAAAAAAGTATTTCTAGAATCTACATAAATGCAATTTGAGGGGTTAAGGATTCAGCTCAGTGGTAGAGTGCTTGCCTAGCAAGGACCAGGCCCTGGGTGCAGTCCTTAGCGCTAGAAAAAAAAAAAAAACAGAAGAAAAGTGACATTAAATAAGTCTAATTTTATTTCTTGTGTTCTCATCAGAATATTTAAACCAATTTCCTTCTTTTTCATAGAATAAACTATGTCAATTCACTTAGTTTTGATTTTTTATATTGATATAAAACAAAAGCATTTATTCTTATGTTTTACAGGTTAAAGGTTAAGAATAATTATTACAAGAAGTTTATGGATCTGATTAAGCAATGGAAAATGGATAAGCAGAGATATGAAACACAGCAAGAAAACCTAATTGTTGGTATCACAATTAGCTTTATAGTTAATCTCTTATAACAAAATCTCAAATAGGAATAAAAATGTTTGCCTTATATTAGGCCTGTGGACCTAAACCAAGGTATACTATCCATTGTTGGGTGTGTTCTTGTCCTGCTAAACCAGTCACAACTACGGAAGCAGAGGCACATGTGTTCTTATATTAATTGGGAGGCTTGTAATTTCAAACAAAAAAACTTTTTAAAGAATAAAGGGGGGATTACTTCTTGCTATGAAATAAATCATGGGTATGTTAGTTTTAGATACAGTTGAATGGGAAATGGAAAATATTACTTAGGAAGTATCTTCTAGACTGCTACAAGTTCTTATTGGTGTTGCTAAGCTAATACTTTGAATCATGTGGTTACTAAAACTTTAGAAAATGCAATGGGCTGAGACAAGATTTTTCACTACTGCTGGTGGAAAATTCCTATAGACAACATCCCTGAATTGTCATTTGTTCATTCCTGAACAAGACAGTAGTAAGAATCTGGTTTGGTTTAGCTTTTCTTTCCTTTATTTATTCCCTCCTCTTATTAACTCTTAGCTTTATTACTAGCCTTCGTTTCTTTACTTCTTATTTTCCTCTTTCTCTTTTTTCCCGTCTTTATCCCTTTCTCCTGCTGCATCACACCACCGTTCCATGGCCCACCCCCCTTTCTTGTAACTTGAAACTGAAGCCAGGTCCTTTTACAAACTAGTAAAAGCACACCATGGCTAAACTACAAAGCCAACCCAGAAAATGGTTTACTCTTTTTTTTTTTTAACCCATTTTTATTTTTTATTTATTTTATTTTATTTATTTATTCATATTACATCTCAATGGTTATCCCCTCCCTTATATCCTCCCATTCCTCCCTCCCTCCCATTTTCCCCTTACTCCCCTCCTCTATGACTGTGACTGAGGGGGACCTCCTCCCCCTGTATATGCTCATAGGGTATCAAGTCTCTTCTCGGTAGCCTGCTATTCTTCCTCTGAGTGCCACCAGGTCTCCCCATCCAGAGGACATGGTCAAATATGGGCACCGGAGTACGTGTGAAAGTCAGACCCCACTCTCCACTCAACTGTGGAGATTGTTCTGATCATTGGCTAGATCTGGGTAGGGGTTTGAAGTTTACCGCCTTTATTGTCCTTGGCTGGTGCCATAGTTTAAGCAGGACCCCTGCGCCCAGATCTGCCCATCATAATGTTCTTCTTGTAGGTTTCTAGGATCCTCTGGATCCTTCTACTTTGCCATTCTCCCATGCTTCTCTCATCTAGAGTCCCAATAGGATGTCCTCCCCTCTGTCCAAGGGGCATGTCCCAAGAAAGTCTTCACTAACCAGAAAATGATTTACTCTTTAAAGTCCAGATGTCCAGACCTGTAGTACAACTCAAGCCCTACTCATGTATTGCATTAGTTCTCTGTATTTTCTTCTTTCATTTCTTATAATAAAAATTGTTTAATTTAAGATCTGAAGGAACCAATCAATATCAAATAATTTTGGAGTTTGTAGGTAAGCAAAGTCTTGGAAATGTTCACTTTGAGGTATGCAGGAAAGTTCTGTAGGAAGATGTTGAATAGGCCACCGGTATGTGAGTCCAAGGATTCAGGAGAGAAGTCTGCACTAAAGGTACAAGGCTGATATTTCTCACCCGTTTTAAAACCATAAAAACTGGGTGAAAGCACCAAGGAAGCGATTAGGAACGTAAATGGGAAGTCTGAGGGGGCAGACCACTAGAAGACTTCAGTAGTTAGAGTCCTGAGACTGAAAGGGAACTAGTAAAGGAGACAGAGAACAAATAGCCTGGTTGGTAGAAAGTAAGGTACCCCAAGTAAAGGAAGTATGTATAAAGAAAAGACTGCTAACTAGGCCATACACTGCTTATAGACCAAGTAAGCTAGATTTGACAATAGGAAGTCATTGGTGTGGTGAATAGAATGATTTGGTTGAAAAAGTGAGTACAAAACTAATTAGAGCCATGTGTGGTGGCACACAGCTTGAGTTCCAACACTTGCAAGGCTAAGGTAGGTAGATCTTTAAGTTCAAGGCCAGCCTTGTCCAGACCAGACAGTAAAACTGTCTGAAAAATAGAACAAAAAGGAATTAGAATGGATACATGATGGAATAGAAAGGAAGGACTGGGTACTATTGAGAACAAATGAAATAGAGGTTTGCAGAGTTTGTTTCTTGTTTGGTTTGGTTTTTAGCTAAGTGAGATAGCATGTTTATTTGTTAATAGGAATGCTCTTTAGGACAAATTAATTAGTTACTTTTTGTGGTCTGCGGTCCTAAAATTAGAACATTGGGTTTCATACCTGACAGCAAATATCTCTTAACACTAAGCTATATCCCCAGACATTTCTTTTTTCATATTTTATTTTTTTAACCCCTCCCCCATTTATTACTTTTCATTTTGAAACAGGGTTTCATTAAAATTTCCAGGCTGGCCTATAGTTTAGGCATGCCTTGACCTTGTGATCCTCCATACTTCATCCTCCCAAGAAGCTGATGTGACAGGCCAGGGTCTGGCTAGAAAGTCAAATCAGAAGTAAAAGGCAGAGGAGGTAAAGGCCGAATTGTTGAGAGTGAATAGACATGTGGCACAGAACTTGGTAAGAGCAGGTATGTTGTGTCCTAAGAAATGACAGCATAGACCGAGAGAAGTTGGTAAAGAGAGATGCAATGTCTCCTTCGCACCATTTCTGTAGTCTTAGTGAAATAAGGTCATCAGGAGGTGAAAACGTTCATACCAGGTAGACTAGCTAGAATTCAAATTTCCAAGCTTGGGATTTAGCCAAGTAAAAGAGAGAGTTAAATAAAACTAGTTATGCTGTAGACATTGAGATTTTGAAGAATAAGTTATTACTCAAATATGAAGATTTTGCACTTGTTTTCACTTGAAGGTGCTAATGCCTGGTATTTGGGAGGCTGAGGAAGAAGCAGGACAAGTCAGCCAGCACGGTGCAACATCGGGTGACCCTGCCTCAAATGTTAAATAATTCCTGTTTAGTGGCTGGCAGTATTATATTGTATATTAATGATTTTTTAATTACTTAAAGTTAGACATATTTTTGCGAAAGAAAATGTTAAATGTATTCACTTTGAAATTATTCCTTTTCACTTCAATATGTAATTATTCTTTTGCTTTAGGGATGGGAATATAGCCTAAGAGATAAGTTTACCTATAATTTATGAGGTGTAGAAGAATAACAAAAATTTTACCAGAATATTATTATAGAGGCTTTCTTTTATATTTGTAGGCTATTTACCAACAGCTACAAAGGATACTAAGACAGTATAAAATTAAACAGAAGCAGAGAATGAGACTAATTACAAAGATGGCTTTGCAGTACACAGAGGTATGTTGTATCCAGAACTATAACACTTCAGAAAATATGTGTATGATTTTTTGCAAGTTGATGAAACATTTTTAGTATAAAAATTGAACTGCTTTTCATTGTGAATTGTTTTATACAAAAGTGTTAAATATAGCTGTAGACTTCCAATTGTTTTTGTGATGATTCTTCAAGGCAGAAAAAGGCAAGTTAGGAATTTTACCTAGAAATGTATTGTTATGCATCATATCCTGAACTGGTTAACACTTAAGTCATTGTTTTCTGTTTAGCTGAAATCAAGTCTCTGTATTATTAGTTCTACAGTATCTTCTGTATTTTCATTCTCAGTGGTTGTTGAATAGAAAATACTGAGTTGAAATTATGGCCTTTTGTTTTTGTTTTCAAATGTATTATGGAAGTATTTTTTGACATATTCAGTTCTGGAACTATATACTGACCAAAATGACTCTATATGTCCCTTTATAATCTTATAAATAGCCAAGAAAGTACTAGGAGTTAAGGATATTTTTCTATTGAGAGTTTTTTATTTATACATAAGCATAGTACTAAAATTGGATCTAAATACTGAATAGTTTTAAAAATATAAAAGGCATATTTTTAAAAATTTAAAAATTCCTTTTATGAAAACAAAAGTTATTTGTAAGTATTTTCAGGCAGAGAACTAGCCAGGTTGCTCTAATGTTCTCTGGGAACAATTCTTTGCTTGGTATCAATGTTTGATAAAAAACACTGATAAAGCTTTCTTTTAAATTGTATCACTAAATGTTTCCATTTGCCATTAGGAATATTAGTTTAGGGTTTAATTCTTCCATATTTTTAAGTTCTCAAATAGTAGATCCATTATTTTTCTCTGTGCAGTGGCTCATTAGTTAACTAAATCATTCTTTTTATTTACTCACTTTACATTCTGATTGCACTCCCCCTACTCTCCTCCCAGGCCCCATCTCACATACCCCTTCCCCCATTCTTACCTCTCCTCCTCAGGGAACGGGGAGGTCTCCCATGGGTACAACCCACCCTTGCACATTAAGTCACTGCAGGACTAGGTACATCCTCTCTCACTGAGGCCAGACAAGGCAGCCCTATTAGAGGAATGGGATCCAAAGGCAGGCATCACAGTCAGAGGGCACCTGCTCCAGTTGCTGGAGGACCCCCATGAAGACCAAACTGTACATCTGCTACATATGTGTATGGGGCCTAGGTCAAGCCCATGTCTACTGTGGTTGGTGGTTCAGTCTCTGTGAGCCCCAGTGGGTCTAGGTTAGTTGGCTCTGTAGTTTTTCTGGAGTTCTCGACTTGTCCAGCTCTCTCAATTGTTAACCCAACTCTTCCATAGGACTCCCCGAGCTCTGTCTAATGTTTGCCTGTGGGTCTCTGCATGTGTTTCCATCAGCTACTGGGTGAAGCCTCTTAGAGGAAGTTATGCTAGGCTCCTGTCTACAAGCATAGCAGAGGAACATTAATAGTGTCAGGAATTGGTGCTCTCCCATGGGATGGGTCTCAAGTAGGGTAAGTCTTTGGTTAGCCATTCTCCCAGTCTTTGCTCCATCTTTGTCCCTGCACATCTTGTCAACAGGACAAAATTTGGGTGCAAGATTTGGTGGGTTGGTTGGTGTCCTAAACCACCCACTGGAAGTCCTGACTGGGTACAGGAAGTGATCACTTCATGTGCCATATCCCCAACTGCTAAGAGTCTCAGCTACGGTAACCCCCATAGACTTCCTGAGGCCTCCCCATCCCAAGTTTTTAGCAAATCCCAAAGATGCCCCCACATCCAATTTCAGTTCTCTTATCCAGCCTTTTCTCCCCTGCTCTCCCTACTCCTAATCCCCACTCCTGCTCCCCTCCAAATCCCCTTTCCTGCCCAGTTACCTCCCTCCATCTACCTCCAATGCCTATTTTATTTCCCCTTCTGTGTGAGATTCAAACATCCTCAGTTGGGCCCTCCTTATAACTTAGCTTCCTTGGGTCTGGATTGTAGGATGACTGTCCTGTATTATATGCCTTATATCCACTTATGAGTACATACCATGCATGTCTTTTTGAGTCTGGTTTATGTCACTCTGGATTATTTTTTCTAGTTCCACACATTTGCCTGAAAATTGCATTATGTCTTTGTTTTTAATAGCTGAGTAGTATTCCATTGTGTAAATGTACCACAGTTTCTTTATCTATTCTTCAGTTGAGGGACATCTAGCATGTTTCCAGATTCTGGCTATTATGCCTAAAGCTGCTATGAACATAGTTGAGCAAATATCCCCCTTTGTATGGTGGAGCATCTTTTAGGCATATGCACGTGTGTGGCATAGCTTTGTCATGAGGTAGAGCCATTCCTAATTTTCAGAGAAACCTCCAGATTGATTTCCAGAGTGGTGCTTGTACAAGTTTACACTCCAACAATGGAGGAGTGTTCCCCTTGCTTCACATTCTTGCCAACATGTCCTGTCACTTGAGTTTTTGATCTTAGCCATTCTGATGAATGTAAGACAGAATCTCAGAGTCATTTTGATGTGCATTTCTCTGATGACTAAGGATGTTGAACATTTCTTTTAAGTGTTTCTCTGCCACTTGAGATCCCTCTGTTGATAATTCTCTGTTTAGCTTTGTTGAAAATATTTTCTGGTCCTTAGAGCCAGGAATCTCTTTTTTCTATTCCTACTATTCTTGGTGTCCCCAGTTTCTTGGCTGTTTTGTGTCAGAAACTTTATAGATTTAGCATTTTCTTTGGCTGATATATTGATTTGTTCAATTATATCTTTTACACCAGAGATTCTCTCCTCTGCCTCTTGTATTCTGTTGATGATGCATATGTCTGTAATTTCTATTCTCTTCCCTGAGCTTTCTATATCCAGGATTTCCTCAGCTTGAGTTTTCCCTATTGCTTCTATTTCCAGTTTCAGATCTCAAACCATTTTATTCATTTCCTTCACTTGTTTGATTTTCCTGTGTTTCTTTAAGGGATCTATTTGTTTCCTCTTCAAAGGCCTCTATCATCTTCATAATAATATATTTAAGGCCATTTTCTTGTGTTTCAGCTGTATTAGGATATCCAGGGCTTGCTGTAGTAGGCTATCTAGGCTCTGTCGTGCCATATCACCCTGGCTCTTGTTGATTGTGTTCTTAGGCTGGCCTTTAGCCATCTGGCTGTCCTGGGGCCTGCTGGACTCCTTGGGAAGTCAGGTAAAGATGGATCCTGGGGCCTGGCAGGTCTCCTTGGAAGATGTGTATAGTCCTGGGCCAAAGTCTGGAGCCTCCAATCTCTTAAACAACATTTGACTCATGCCTGATATATTTTACTTCATTATATAATAGTGTTATTTGTGTGTTATTTGCATTTTTTTGGAAATAGGAATAAATAATGGCCATTATTTGAGTACTAATAAATTTTTACTTGTGAAATATAAATTTTACAATTTAGAACCTAAGATGAAACATTATGGATTATAATTGAACTAGCCTTTTGTATTTTAGATTTTGAAGAGCATTGACAGAGATTATGATATACTGCATACTACTTCACTCGCTGTACTTAAAAAAGAAATAGCTGAGTGTCAGAAGAAATATATGATGGAAACTGTAAGTTATATTTTAAAAACTGGAAATTATATGATTTAGCAGAAACATTGAGGTGTTTTATTTTTTAAAGTATGCATAATAACTAAAATTCATCATATTTATTTTCTTTCTATGAGACAGCAGAAGCAAGAGATTGCAAATATTCGAAACTCTCTTCGCTCCATAATATACGAATGATTCTTTGAAGAAAACTTGAACCTGCATGTTTCAGTATAATTCTAATGTTAGCTAAAAAGCATGTTTTTACAGTAGAAATTCAGGTCTAAGTAAAATCTAGACAAGCACATGTCTGGTGTATCAAAGATTTAACTCTTGTTTTTAATTAGTGAGGTTTTTCTCTCCAACAATGTGATTTTTAATTTTCTTATATATATCTGTATCTACCTATAGATAGAGAGAGAGCACTTATCTCAAAATTGGGCGTGTTTACTACCTCTTCATGAAAAAGCAGCAGCAAAAGGTTGCAAATTCTCAAAAGCTATTTTAATCTGTATTAATGAGCTGTTCAAATGAAATACAAAAAGGCATGTGACTTTCAGCTATTCCCCTATAACAAGGTTTTGGCTCTTTTATTGTAATAGTGATTTTTTTCTCTAACACTGTTAAATAATGTTATCAACAATAAAGATTATTTAAATTCAAGTTTTGACTTTAGCATATTTTTAAATCACTCATAAAAAATACAAAGTACTATTATGGAATTTTAAATTGGGCATTTGGAATTCTGGAGACTTTTCAGAGGGTTTATAAGTGCTAGATCCCCAAGTGGCAGGAGATCAGTGGTTCTTGGTCATTGGGGGGGGGCAGGGGAGGATAGGTTGTGATTTGTTAGTCATTGTCAAAGAAAAAACAAGAGGAGAGAGATTAGATTCAGAGATTTTTCCTAATTCCTCTCTCTCCTCTATCCTTGTTTCTCTCCTATCTAGTGTTAGTGGGTAAAACTTGGGTGAGGGATAAAAGGTGGCTTAAAAGAACTCCACAAAATAGCAAAGACCAGCTACAGTTCATTGTTGTTTTTCACTATATCCTGAGATGATAGAAGTTGGTCAATTTTATCATGGAGCTCATTTTCCACCTTATATTTGTAAAATAGTTCACACCATGTACTTTCAATACTATCTGGGCTCCCAGGAGAGGCTTCAGTAACTGTAGTGTGTTGGCAAACTGGAGAATCTACTCCAGATACTTAAAACTTAATCATTATATTTTTGTGGCTCTAGAACCTCTTCTGGTACCAAAATTTGTATTAATTGTGGATCTTTAGAGTATCAGAACTTAAAGAATGAAGAAAGAAAAATAAATATGCACATATATATAGACATAGACATATATACATATATATGGTATTTACTAGAATGACTTACAGGCTATGGTCCATCTAGTCCAACTAGCTTTCTACTAATGCAAGATCCAAAAAACAGTGATTGCACAGTCCACAAGGCTAAGAGTCTGCCCAGCATAGTGCTTACAGCTTAAAAATAAACCATAGCCTCTCTGTGCCTGTCATTGAGGAACTAGCTGGTTAAAGAAAACTACTGCTTTAATAATTTACTGTATTAATTAATATAGAAGGATAGCTATAAATTCAACATATTTATGCCCAATACATTTAATGTATCCACACCCTTGAAAAATCATGATTTATCATAGTTTTGCAAGGGGAATAATCTCCCAAAGAGATAACTCAACCTTAGAAGCACTGTGGGCAGATGGGAGACAACTAGAGCAGATGTAGCAAAGTAGAGCTGACTGCCTCTAACTGATCCTGTCACACCTGCCCAGGAGACAAGCTATTTCCCAATCTTTAGCTGCTGGATACCTGCTTTTTTAAAAAAAAGATTTATTTATTTATTATGTATACAATGCTCTCTCTGCATGTATACCTGCATGCCAGAACAGGGCATCAAATCACATTATAGATGGTTGTGAGCCACCATATGGTTGCTGGGAATTGAATTCAGGACCTCTGGGAGAGCAGTCAGTGCCCTTAACTTCTGAGCCATCTCTCCAGCCCCTTAGCTGCTGGAAAGAGGGTAGGAACAGTTCCTTAGCAGTGCTGGTTCTTTCCTAAAACCTTGCACGGTGTAAAAGTCATCCCTCTAGCTTGGGTGAGGCTCAGCTCTCACAGAACAGCAGTGATAAAGAAGCTCTGGAAAAGGTAAAATTTCTGTTATAAAGGAAGAAAATTGGACTTAAATTTTCATAGACAGATACAAATAGTTTTAAGGTTGATAAGTTTGAAAAAATAGGCATATAAAGATGAAAGACACAATAACACAGACTTTTTAGAGTTTGTTAAATGCTCTTAAGTGATGCCAAGATACAAAAGGGAGAGAGAGACAGAGAGATCATGTTACTAATTGTGACTACTATTTTTACTTTAATATTCATTTTTGTGTTCTATACTTCTTCAAAGGAAAAGGCTTTAGAGAAAAAAATTACAAAAATTTATAGATTGGACTGAGGAAAATGATAGGCTATCAGAGACAAAGCAAAGCAAAATTTAAAATATGAAATTTGGAAACAAACTTTAGAAGAGAAATTAAAAAAGCTTATGACTAAGAATAATGATACTAAGATAGAACCAGAAGAAAAAGGGCCAGCATGCAAGACCACTTTGTAACAAGACTACAGGGTGGTCTATATTTGTTTAAAAAAATAAAATGTTTTTCCCAGTCTTGTTAAAGGAACTACCAGGAGATGAGGAAAATATACAAGGTTATCAGCTTTTTGATTAGCAACCTATAGATGCACAAGATTTAAAAGGGCTTAAGGAGGCAATAAACAGTTATGACTTACATTCACCATATAACAAACAGATACTTAATAACTGGGTCACTTGCAAACCAAGTCCAATAACACATCAAAGCTATCATTCACCATGACCAAGTAGGCTTCATCCCAGGCATGCAGGGATGGTTTAATATATGGAAATCCATCAATGTAATCCACCATATCAACAAACTGAAAGAGAAAAACCACATGATCATCTCCTTAGATGCAGAAAAAGCATTTGGCAAAATCCAACACCCATTCATGTTTAAAGTTTTGGAGAGATTAGGAATACAAGGCACATGCCTAAACATAATAAAGGCTATATACAGCAAGCCAATAGCCAACATCATATTAAATGGAGAGATGCTCAAGGAAATTCCACTAAAATCAGGGACTACACAAGGCTGCCCACTCTCCATATCTCTTCAATATAGTTTTGAAGTTCTAGCCAGAGCAATAAGACAACAAAAGGAGATCAGAGCGATCCAAATGGAAAAGGAGAAAATCAAATTATCCCTATTTGCAGATGATATGATAGTGTACATAAGTGACCCCCAAAATTCTACCAGAGAATTCCTACAGCTGAAAAACACCTTCAGCAAAGTGGCTGGATACAAAATTAACTCAAAAAAGTCAGTAGCCTTCCTGTATACAAATGGCAATCATGCTGAGAAAGAAATTAGGGAAACTACACCCTTCATGATAGCCACAAGTAATATAAAGTATCTAGGTGTAACTCTAACCAAGCAAGTGAAAGACTTGTTTGAAAAAATCTTCAAATCTCTGAAGAAGGAGATTGAAGATTACATCAGACGATGGAAAGATCTCCCTTGCTCATGGATCAGGAGAATCATCATCCTAAAAATAGCCATCTTACCAAAAGGAATTCACAGATTGAATGCAATCCCTAATGCAATCCCTATCAAAATACCTACACATTAAAAAAAAAGACATTGAAAGATCAATCCTCAACTTCATATGTGTAGACTCAATTTTCTTAACCAAAATATTTTATTAACAACTTAATGACAGAGCCTACGTCAATTATAACCCAATTAACCAAAACAGTAGGAAATGAGGATTAATGGACACAATAACAAAACTTTAAGGATATCAGTTCCTAGGAAGGATTCTCCAGTCGGGAGCCACAGGATTTCTTCCACTCGAACCTGGGGTAACTAGACCCCAGAGCCTCAGCAGGAGCGAGCTCTGAAGCCTTCCCTCGAGTGGTTTTCTCTAGGAGTGTCTTGAAGGGCAGCAATGAACAGCCAAATCTATCCCAAGTCTCCTATCTCCCCCCCCCCCGCCACCAATTCTGGGCTCATTTATATATCTCCTCCCAGAGTCTGTTCACAGGATCTTTTCAGCTGGCAGCAATTAAGCTCCTGCACGAGGTGGTTGCTTTTCTAGTGGATTAACATCACCTGTTCTCTCAAGAGACCGTTACGATCCCACACTTGGGATCCTAAAGAACAGGTTTCGCTCCATCTCCCCCTTTCTATTTAATAAAATAAGCTATATACAACAAACTAAGAATTACCCATTAAGTCAACATTTATAAGGACCAGTCCATTTGTAGTTAACAATTTTTAAGAAATTATTCCACTATTCTATACTACTGATTCTTTTAACTAAACCTATAATAAAACTGGCTATCTAGTCTTCAATCCCAGAAGGAAAAACTATCTAATATGAAGGAAGTGCAAGCAAGCGACTTCCAAAAGTATAGACAGGACAGAGAGCTGATTGTCTGGACAGTGACAAGTTCCTTCTCCATTGTTGGGGCATCCAATCTTCAGACAGCCGGCCCTAGGCATTTGACAGACTATTCCTGGACTGTCACAAGTTTTTCTCCATGGTAGGTGCATCTCATCTTCAGCCAGCCAGTTCAAAGCATCTCAGAGACTGCTCTGAAGCAGGAATCCTGAAGGATTAGGCCCACCTGGTCTCTGCAAGGCTAGGCAGTCAATTTCTCAGTATCAGGCTTGATCATATCAGACGGTCATTCTCTCATCAGCGGAAGAGATAAGCAAAGTTCCTCAGTCCAGTGGCTATCTGCCACTATCATTTCTTGATGCCCGCATAATTAGACTGGAGACACTGCCAGGAACGAATATCTCTCTGTCATAAAAGCCTTTTATTATTAAATGCCATTTTCTGTAGATCTCTGAAGTGTTTGAAGACCATCTATCTACCTATCATCTACCTATTCCTTGGAAAACATATACAAAAATCTAAATAAATCTTATTCCATAATTAAGTAATTTAGTATCTAGTAAGATTTATAAGTGACCAGCTACCAATTTCTATTTCTAATCATCCTGAACAAGTTGTAACAGCTATTTTTCACCTTTTCAAATAAATTGAACATGTATAATACATTAAATAAATGTCAAACAAAATGATCTTATGTTTGTACCAACATACAATATACAATTTAAGTTTCCATTAACATACCATATACAATACATAAAGCAAAAGTTGAAAAAGAAAAACAATTGTAAATTTCCATCAATCTACAATACCAATGTGAAATATTTGAATACCAATGTAAAGTATTTGAGGCTAGTAGATTCAATAATCTACTTTTTATTCTATAAACCTATATATTCCCTTCCTTCCCCCCTTTCCTTGATATTAGGTGGGATAGAAAGATAAGAGAGAAAGAAAGATAGAAGAAAGAAATCCCCAAATGAAACTTTTTTTTTTATGAAAGAGTAGAGAGGGATTGTATAATCTTTGCTAATCTTTTTTTTTTTTTTTTTTGGTTTTTAAAATTTTTTTTTATTAATTTATTCTTGTAACTAACCCCCTTATGCAAAAATGAGCATTGGTAACCCACCAAAAAACACTACCCCACCTATTGGGAATGGGGGAGTCGTTCTCCCAAAATTATTTTTTGCTGTTTGGCGGAAAACATATTTTTGGGTACCCTTAGAAAAATAATATATTGGCCAAGCGCTGGAAAAGCTAGCTGTATCTGTTTTTGTCTAGTCTTTTTGGAGATCGATCCTTTTGGCTAGCCATTTTATTGTTAACATGCATGCAATTTCTGGAGGAAGCAGTAGCGCCAGAGGCAGAAGTTCAATCTTCATCATTGTCCTGTTTTTCTCTGAAAGTAAGCAAACTTTTGAAATCATTAGTATAGGTATGTTAGTACAGATATAATTTTTCAAGGAAAGATCAGTTGAGGCACCTTGCTCGAGGTGCCAGAAGCATGCTTTTGGGGTTAAATCACCCAGCCTGCCTGCTTCCTCTTCAGCCTTGTCCAGCTTTTTGCAAATAATACAGAGCTCTACCTGCATATACACCAACAGGCCAGAAGAGGGCATTAGTTCTCCAAGCTGTATGAAATAATGTCAAGCTGTAAGAACCAGCTAGCTCTTAAGAGTCACTTGCTACAAAAATAATTGAGTTCATTCTGTGTTAGTCAACGGCTCCTGCACGTCTTAACCTGCTAGATACCACCAACACAATGATGTCACTGGCCATCGAAATAACAGTTATTGCTTCATTTCCTCAAACACGAAATTAAAATCCGCAATGATAGTCTGACATAGTCTATGCTTAATCTGATAATTGGAGTAGCTATTTTACAGTGTAATTTTAAAGCCTTAGAATTAGGATACATTTTTTTTTAATTCTTGTTCTTTCTCATGCTATGCCAGGTCTATTAGTTTTAATTTTAGATGTTAAAAATTTATTTTCTCTTTTTGCCTTTTGGTTTCACATTGCTTTGTCTTATTGGTCTTTTGTTTGTATATTTTGCTTTCTGTGGTATTTATGTGTATATGTGAGGTTTTTTTAATAGAATGAAAGAACAGCAATCTGGGTGGGTGGGGGTGATCTGAAAGAAACTGGAGGAGGGAACACATGGTCAAAATACACTGTATGAAAAAGTTTTTAAAAACAAAGGGTCTGACTTTCACACAAATTCTGGTGCCCCATATTTGAACACGTCCCCTTGATGGGGAGGCCTGGTGGTACTCAGAGGAAGGATAGCAGGCTACCAAGAAGAGACTTGATACCCTATGAGCATATACAGAGGGAGGAAGTCCCCCTCAGTCACAGTCATAGGGAAGGGGAGTAAGGGGAAAATGGGAGGGAGGGGGGAATGGGAGGATACAAGAGATGGGCTAACCATTGCGATGTAATATGAATAAATTAATAAAATATATTTTAAAAAAAGAAAAAAAGAGTCACTTGCTATATGTTTAGATCTAATCTTTATAAGTTTGGTTGGTAGCCATATTTTTTTCACTCCCTATGGAAACATAAGCATACCCACAACCCTATCTTAAAACTATTGCAAGTTTTTATTTCATACTAGACAAATCCTTATAGAATATTGGTTGTCACAGCTCCTCAGTTTTTTCTATCACCCAATGTCTCTCCGCAGCTGAAGTCCCTTCATCATTAATATTAAGAAAGTTTAGAGTCAACAAAGCATTATTTAATCGGTCCCTGGGTGTCTTTACCCTTCCCTTTTGTTTAATAAGCATTTATTTTAAGGTACGATTAGCTCTTTCCACAACTGCTTGTCCTGTGGGGTGGTGGGGTATACCAGTAACATGTTTTATATTATAATACATAAAGAAGTTTTTCATCTTAAGGGACACATATGCAGGAGCATTGTCAGTCTTAATTTGTGCCGGTATTCCTATAAATGCCATTATTTCCAGCAAATGAGTAAATCACGCAGTCAGCCCTTTCAGAACTTAAGGCAGTTGCCCATCGAAAACCTGAATATGTATCAATGGTATGATGCACATACCTTATTTTCCCAAATTCTGCAAAATGAAACACATCCATCTGCCAAATTTCACTCCTTTTGTTACCTCTAGGGTTAATTCCAGCAGGTAATGGTAGCTGACTATATAAGGAACATGTAGGACACTTATTAATTATTTCTCTGGCTTGTTGCCAAGTGATAGAGAATCTTTTCTTCAACCCCTTACCATTGACATGATGTTTTTCATGAAATTTTGAGGCTTCAAATACATTACCTATCAATAATTTGTCGATCTCTTCATTTCCTTGTGCCAATGGGCCTGGTAAACCTGTATGGGATCGAACATGAGTAATATACAAGGGATAATTTCTACTCTGGATGACCTATTGCAGTTCTATAAATAAGGTCATCAATTCAGTGTTATCAGGAGTAAATTCAGCAGTTTATATATGCAAAACAACTCTTTCAGCATATTGAGAATCAGTAATTATATTAAGAGATTCAGGAAAATCTAACAGTACCAGAAGGATGACATATAGTTCTGATTTTTGAACTGATGTAAATGGGCTTTTAATCACCTTGGTCATTTTTTCAGACTTATAACCAGCCATACCTGATTTATTTGCATCAGTGAAGAAGGTGGGTGCCCCTGAGATTGGTGACCTCTTTACAATACTTGGAAGGATCCAATTAGTTCTTTTTATAAACTGTATATGTTTGCTTTTGGGTTATCTATTGTTAATGTCTCCCAAATAGTTACTACAAGCTTTTTGCCAATCTTCATTAATTACCCATAATGACATAACCTCAGAATCAGTAAGAGGCACTACAATTTCTGCTGGGTCCATC
Source organism: Acomys russatus (assembly GCF_903995435.1). Lineage (NCBI taxonomy): Eukaryota > Metazoa > Chordata > Mammalia > Rodentia > Muridae > Acomys > Acomys russatus. The sequence goes on from NC_067169.1 coordinate 107,583,436, forward strand.
CCTGACAGTTGACGCAACCTTATTCTTTCCTTTGTAATCAATTCAGAAATTTTCTCTATGTATGTTTTCAATATTTTTGCTTTGATAATTTACCAGGAATATCCATTCTATGATTCTGTCTTCCCTTTGCATAAGAAGCCCAGTAGGAGAATGTTTTGAAGGCAAAATAACCAGAATGCAACCAAGTTCAGGATCTATTCTGTCCACATATGTCTTTTGAAGTTTTTGCTCCACCAAAATTAACTCCTTTTCTGCCTCAGTGGTTAGACACCTTGGACTGTTTAAATCTGAATCCCCTTGTAATGTTTGAAATAAGTTATTTAACTCATAAGTAGCTAGTCCAACTGTAGACCTTAACCAGTTAATATCTCCCAATAATTTTTGAAAGTCATTAAGAGTTTGCAATTGATCTCTACGGATCTGTACCTTTTGTGGTCAAATTTTTTGTTCAGTTATTTTATAGCCTAAATAGGTAATTGAATCTCCTCTTTGTATTTTTTCCACAGCAATCTGTAATCCCCAGCTTGGAAGAATTTTTTGTGCCTCCTGAAACATTTTTTCTACAACACTAAGATCAGAATCAGCTAGCAGAATATCATCCATGTAATGGTATATGCTAGATTAAGGAAACTGTCTACGAATTATTTCTAAAGGTTGTTGTACAAAATACTGGCATAAAGTTGGGCAATTCAACATTCTCTGTGGAAGTACCCCAGTGATATCTTTTCATTGGACCACTACTGTTCAGAGTGGGTATTGAAAAAGCAAACCTTTCCCTGTCCTTCTCATGTAGAGGTATGGAAAAAAAAAAAACAACAATTTTTTAAATCAATCATAATTATATGCCATGACCTAGGTAACAAGGAAGGCAAAGGAATTCCAGGTTGAAGCAAACCCATGGGTTGAATCACCTTGTTTATGGCCCTCAAACCCGTTATCATTCTCCACCCACCTGATTTCTTTCTTACCACAAACACGGGGGAATTCCAGGGACTGGAAGATTCTTCGATGTGTTGAGCCACCAGCTGCTCTTTCACTAAACAGTGAAGCGCCTGTAACTTTTCTTTTGTTAAGGGCCGCTCCTCCTGCCATACAGGTCTGTTTGAAATCCATTTTAAGGGAAGGACTGTTGGTATTTCCGCTGTGGCCCCTCTTATAAATTTTGACATTCTAAACCTGAAGAGTTCTGAGGTTGGACAATGGACATAGCTTGTAGTTGCCCCTGATCACTTACATTAATCTCTTCCCCAGAAGCACGTACCAATTCACCACTAGTTTCAACATTGTTTATTTCTGTATTTGCAGGAATAGTAATCTGAGTACCCCATTGCTGTAAGAGATCTCTTCCCCATAGATTTATGGGAATGTCAGCCACATAGGGTTTCAGCCTTCCTGTCTGACTTTCTGGTCCCACACACTCAAGCCACTGCACACTTTGTTTTATATGAGATATCTTACCAATTCCTACAATTTCTGTATAAACCTTTTGAAGTGGCCAATTTTGGTGCCAAGACTTCTGACTAATTATTGACACATTGGCTCCGCTGTCGACCAAGCCTTCTATTTTAACACCATACAGGTGTATAATTAACTTAGGTCTCTGATCATTAATTACTGTTTGCCAGAACACACGGGTCTCTGTGCTTCCGAACGCATCAGTCCCTTCTACTGGAGCGGCTTTGCCCTTAATGTAAGGAAACAATAGGAGTTGAGCAATTTTATCCCCGGTATTGATTTTCATCTCCTTTTTTAAACATTCCATGATTTTTATTTCCTCCTTAGAATCTCCATCTATAATACTGGGATGCACAATAAAACCCTGAGAAGTCAGCCCACTTCTTCCCAGAACCATTCCTACTGTGCCTGAAGGCAAAGGACCAAATGCACCAGTATTTAATTTGTAACATTTAGCCTGGGGAGATAGGCTAAGAGACATATTTGAAGCCAGATCCAAGGCTGCACTGCCTTCATTAGCATGCATTAGACCAGTAATACTCAGTTCCCGTTTTCCTGTGGGTTTGTCACTTCTGGACTGGCCAAAGGAATTCGGCTGGCATTGTTTACGGGGGCCTGAGCCAATGGCCCACTCCTGTCGTTTCCCGTCGGCAAGATATTGCCTTGCACATCTCTCTTAGACTGACAATCCAATGTTTTCCTTTTCCACAGCGACTACAGTACCCTGGGAGTCTTGGTACCTCATTACCATTATTGCCAGAACCTCCTTGTTCTCTCCTTCGATTCATGTTTTCTCCCCAGTTATTGTGCTTTCTATCTCTACAGTTTCTTTGCACATGGCCAATTTTACCACAATTGAAGCACCGAGTATTATGATATCTGGGCTCTCGGGCTAAAGCTTGTCCCACAATATTATTTTGATATTCCTGAGAGTTAATATTAACGGTCTCTTTTACCCAGTCATCTAATGGAGTGCCTCTTTCCTTTAATGGTCTAAGCACCCTCTTACATTCAGTATTTGCATTCTCATATGCCATAAGTTTTAATGCCTGTTTGGTGTCAGAATCTGGCAACCCCCTATCCATAGCAGATCCTAATCTCTGTAAAAGTTCTGTAAAGGGCTCCAGAGGTCCTTGGAACACTTTAGTAAATGGAATAGTTGTTTTCCCAGGTTCCTCTACCAGCTCCCAAGCTCTCACGGCTGCATTACGACATTGTTCAATCACTCTATCTTCAGCTTGAATTTGTTCTCTTTAGTATATTTTTCTTCCCCTAGCAATTGATCTCTATTAATATTTATTCCCTGTGTCCTATTTTCTTGTTCTATTCTTACAGCCTCTGTTCACCACCATGATAACCACTGTAACTGTTGTGCTGCTTTCCATACCGCTGAAATGAAATTTTTCCAATCTTGGGGAACAAATCTATTCTGAGTGGCCCAGCTGTTTAACATTTGTTTAACGAAGGCAGAGTGCATACCATATTTGATGATGGATTCCTTAAAATGTTTTAAATCCATCATGTCTACAGGACACCAGGCCATTTCGTCATAACCTTCAGCACCATTTTGCACTGGCACATGTCTTACAGTGACTGAAAAAGCTGAAGGTGTCTGGGCAACTCTGGAGGTGTCCCCACCGGGACATTTTCCTCCAAAGACCTTTTGGTCTGTTTGCCTTCCTTTTCCTCTGATTTCTGGCCTTCTCCACCCTTTTTAACCAACGGTGCCTTCTGCTTTTCCAGCCCTTCCAGTTTTGTCTGCATTTTGCCCATTTGTTCAGTCAAGTCAGTAATTCTTTCCAACATAATAGAGTTTATTGACTCTTCCAGTTTTTGCATCTTATCAATCTTTCTTCCAAACCTTTTAAATATATTATACAGTAAAAAGACCAAGAAAAACAAAAAATCCCATCTGGGTATACGGTAGAAAAGGACTTTGTAATAGCAGCTGTGATTTTGCCGACACCCTGAAAAAGCATTACTATCTCTTGAAAACCATTATCTTCCTCCACAACATTAGAAGTTAAGTTACCCATGATGTCCAAAGCACGTTGGGCACTACTTGTAGACTCAATTTTCTTAACCAAAATATTTTATTAACAACTTAATGACAGAGCCTACATCAATTACAACCCAATTAACCAAAACAGTAGGAAATGAAGATTAATGGACACAATAACAAAACTTTAAGGATATCAGTTCTGAGGAAGAATTCTCCAGTCGGGAGCCACAGGATTTCTTCCACTCGAACCTGGGGTAACTAGACCCCAGAGCCTCAGCAGGAGCGAGAGCTCTGAAGCCTTCCCTCGAGTGGTTTTCTCTAGGAGCGTCTTGAAGGGCAGCAATGAACAGCCAAATCTATCCCAAGTCTCCTATCCCTCCCGCCTCCAGTTCTGGGCTCATTTATATATCTCCTCCCAGAGTCTGTTCACGGGATCTTCCCAGCTGGCAACAATTAAGCTCCTGCACAAGGTGGTTGCTCTTCTAGTGGATTAACCTCACCTGTTCTCTCATGAGACCATTCCCATCCCACACTTGGGATCCTAAAAAACAGGTTTCTCTCCTTCACATATCGAAAGAAAAAAAAAAAAACCCCAGAATATCTAAAAGAATCCTACACAATAAAAGATCCTCTGGAGGAATCTCCATACCTGATCTCAAGCTGGACTATAGAGCAACAGTATTTAAAACAGCAGCATGGTACTGGCACAGCAATAGGCTGGTTGATCAATGGAATCAAATTGAAGACCCAGAAATAAATCCACACTCCTATGAACACTTGATTTTTGACAAAGAAGCCAAATCTATTCAATGGAAAAAGGATAGCATCTTCAACAAATGTAGAAAAATGCAAGTAGATCCATCTTTATCACCATGCAAAAACCTCAACATGAAAGCAGAGACACTAAATCTTTTAGGAAAAAAAGTGGGAAAGAGCCTTGAACACACTGGCATAGGAGACAACTTCCTGAACAGAACACCAACAGCTCAGGCTCTAAGATAAACGATTAATAAATGGGACCTCATGAGACTAAAAAGCTTCTGTAAGGCAAAGGGCATCGTCAATAGGACAAAAGGGCAGCCCGAGAGAAGATCTCCACCAACCTTACGTCCAACAGAGGTCTAATATCCAAAATATATAATGAAATCAAGAACTTAGACACCAGCAAACCAAATAACCCACTTAAAAAGTAAGGTACAGAGCTAAACAGGAAATTCTCAACAGAGGAATCTCTTACGGCCCAGAAGCGCTTAAACAACAATTTGGAAACTCGGAAAAAAGTAGGAGTTAAGTTGCAAGATCATTATGATGGTTTTGGACCTGAGAATGTTCCTGTACATACTTTTAGTTTGTGGGCTTTAGTTAGAGATAGTTTAGAACACAGGCATGAGAGAGAACATTTACAAACTGAGATTGCAAGGGAAACCTCAATGCTAGGGAAAAGGGAAACTATGCCTTCTTCTGTTCTGCTGCCTGAGCCTGTGTATTCAGGATCTCTGGGGATCCTGAGCATTCTCTGGATCCTGAAGATGGATTAGTGGTCTCTTCCTACTGAGAAGTATTCAGGCCACAGGGCAGTTAGTACAGAAACAGCTTGATAGCGGTCACATAGCTCCTTCTAATTCTCCCTGGAATCTGTTAGGCTGGCTGCATATTGTCAAAGTCTCGAGACTGTGTCATTTCGTCCTACCCATCTGATTGTTTGTTTTATGGTCATCATGTGAAATTTTGTCTCTATGTGTGCAAATTGGTTTAATTATTTAAATGTTGTTTTATGTTTTATATTCTGAGGAAAAAGGCCAAACTTCACCTGCTGGCCATAAGTTCTAACTCATTTCCAAGATTCTCAGAAAAAGAAACAACAAAAACTGATAAACTAGCTCTGTCCTTGGAGTCAGACACTTGCAGTTGGGAGTCCGCTGCATAGATCAAACTGGCAACAAGCCCAGGACTGCTTCAACTCCTAATGATGTGCTCTGAGCTCTGGCAAGCCCAAAAGCCTCAACATGGTGAGTACAGGATCACTACTCACAATGGGGAGGATTAGGTGGCTGAGTGATGAGAGCTAATGTGGTGAGTCTTTCTGGGGGGCTTAAGCAGTGACCAGGTGAAGCCACTACCGAAAAGCTGCCTTGGCTGCACCGATAAGCTGCCTTGGTGCAGCTCTGCTGCTCTGGTGCTCCCTGAAGCCACACAATCAATAAGATGATTCTCCTCTTAGTCACTTTTGTTTTCCTGTAGTATCTACAGGAAGAACACATGGTAGACAGTGGGTCTGATATGAGGTGGCCTGCTCCTGATTCTGTCTTCTATGTGTTCCACCTCTGGTCCATAGCCCAACAGAGTTTTACTCTACCAAGGGAGTATAGGCTAATTTAGATATTGTACCTGCCCTATGCGAGTTCTGGCATCTATATTCCAGCACTGAAAAGAATTATAAAGTGTGTATTAATATAACATAAGAATGCTATTCCTAAAATAGTTTATCCTGCGTACACACACGTGCACACACACACACACACACACACACACACACACACACTAACTGATTCTAACAATGACAATGCCTAATGCTTTTTAAAATTATTTTATACATATGGCTGCAGTTTTGTTTTGTTTTTCAGTTTTTTTCTTTTTTTAGTTTTTTATTAATTATTAATTTATTCTGTTTTTCAGTTTTTTGAGACTGAAGCTTTGGCCGGCCTGGAACTCTTAGAGATCCTCTTGCCTCTGTCCCAGAGAGCTGGGATTAATGATGGCCTGAGTCACCATGTCTAGCTGTATACGTGTGTTTTGCTTGTATTTATGTGTACTGATGGCATTCCTATTTGTGAGAGAGGCCAGAAGAAGGCATTGGAACCTATAGAGCTGCAGTTTTAGATGGTTGTGAGTGGTCTTGTGGCTACTGGGAATTGAACCGGGGCACTCACAAAGAACACCAAGTACTTTCCTACTCCAGCCTCTTCGCTAGTGCTTCTGCCATCAACAAGGATGATTTTTATTGAGGAGTGCAGGGGTTTCTGCCATACCTCCTAAGACAAACTCCCAAGCCTATGAGGAAAATGTACAAGAGAACCCGCCCCCCGTTACATTTAAACTGAGTACCCAAGGGCCACAGGTACAAGCAGCTTTTCCAGAGACTTTCCTACTGGTGCACTCACAATGGGTGGGCGGAGTCAAATGACTGTCCCGTGCTTTTCATTGGCTCTCCCTGGACGGGGAGCTTTAAGGGTAGCTGGTAGCCCCTCCCTGAGGACCTCCCTTTAACCTTTCTTTTCCATCTCACAGAGGCTGGGGAAAGGGCCCAGATCCTGAGATTCATACAAAGAAGGCCCGGTGAGTCATCTGTAAGCCTCAGGCTTTGCCCAGGCTGGTGGGGATATCACCATGCTGAACCCTCTACGGAAGGTATCAGCCATCGTCCAGAAGAGCAATCCTGAAGAAAAACCACAAGGACAGCCTCAAGGTAATGTCCTTTGGGAGCCAGTCCCCTCATCCTCCATTCAAGGAGACTCCTACGAAAGGCTCTCCTCTACCATGAGGTAGGGGCTTGGGCGGGAACAGCAGTGGGGGCGGGGGGGGGAGAGAACCAATCATGGTCTTAAGGTAATCACTCCTCTAGGAGTCAGTCCCCTCATCCTCCACTCAAAGAGACTACTCAGAAAGGCTCTTCTCTACCATTAAGTGCTTGGGTGGGAACAGCGGGGGTGTGGGGGTGGCAGGGGTGGGGTGAGGGTGGTGTGCTGTGGCTTTCCCCAGTGGCTACTCAGCTTGAGGATGTCCCCGAGTGCCCAAGAGCAGCTGATCCAGTACTGAGGCCAGTACAGAACTGTGTGCCCCACGCAGCTTAGGTGGGCTAGTCGAGGAGCGTGTTGGGACAAACTCACAGAGTATATGACACAAATGTTAGTGAGTTGTATTATCTCTGCTTTTGCATCTTTCTCTTGAAAGATGCCTTTGTGTATTTCCCAGAGAAGGGAATTGTTTTATGGTCAGAGAAGTTATGATATGTGCTCATATCTACACAGGTGGTGTATTAGTGTTACTATTGCTATGATGCAACTCTGATTCAAGCAACTTGGGAAGGAAAGGGTTTATTCAGCTTATGTTTCCACAGCACTATTCCTCATGGAAGGAAGTCAGGACAGGAACTCCAACAGGGCAGGAACAGGAGGCAGGAGCTGATGCAGAGACCACAGAGGGGTCCTCCTTACTAGCTTGCTCCTCATGGTTTGCTCAGCCTGCTTTCTTATAAGGTGTAGGATAATCATCCCAGGGATGGTCCACTCACAATGTTCTGGGCCATCCTACATTAATTACTAATTAAGAAAATGCCTTACAGGCTTGCCTACAACCTGATCTTGCAGAGGCATTTTATCAACTGAAGTTTCCTCCTCTCCAATGATTCTGGCTTGTGTCAAGTTGGCATAAAAATAACCGGTACAAATGGTCAGAGTAGAACCTCTCTATCCTGGGTGTTTGCATTTGACATGAACCAGTGTGACCTTTGTTCACCTGTTTCATAGATAACACAAAGCTGAAGTCTATTGAAGGAGTTGTGACTACCCTGTGCAATGGCCATGGCTGGATTAATGAATCCATATTCTTCAGCACTAATGAAGTCAGTGATAAAGCACCTGTGAGTGTTGGAGGCAGTGTCACTGCACTTGTGGAGGAAGATGACATAACTAACACGCTGAAAGCTATTAAGGTAACACTGAGTTTACCCAGAGTCTCTAACCTAGTGGGATTTTGATTTCTCTCTTGGATTAAGACGACCACTAGTGTAGAATGAGTTTAATGGGCTTGGTCTAATATGTGATTGCAGCATCATTTTTTTCTGATCCTAAAGATTTGTCCCAGATCTCTTTAGTATTTAAACGTGCTGAATGATGACAGTTATGTGACCTCATATAATCCTGCAACTTCCATTTTTAGCATGATGCTATGTCTCTTCTATGAATTCAAACAAATAGAATTAGTATGATAAACATCACATACTTTATGCACCTTTAAACAATGATCGAGGTGCATTTAATGTGCAACAAAGTTCTGTTATAGATTTTGTAAGAGAGTTCTAGAAACATAATCAGGTCAGATATTTGTATATCAATGGCTATTCTCAAGTGACTTTTGGCCATACTGTTCTAATATATAGCTTTAGCCATAGGCTACAAAGGAGCCTTTTTATTTTACTGATAATCACAGGACCATTTGTTGTTGTTGTTATTATTATTATTATTGAAAAATATTGCGAAATTTCTTAAAATCCTGATATATATATATGTGTGTGTATATATTTGTATGTATATATATACATACATATATATATATATATATATATATATATATATATATGCAATTTTGCACTTTTCATTCATTGAACCCATAGTAAACCTTTCTGCATTAGGAAGAAAGCTCTTTTTATGAAAAGCGTGATGTAATCTACTGTTTTAACCAATATCCTTTTTTTCTTGTTTCTACGTACAATTTTCCTATACTGTAAGCATATCCTTTGCGTCTAACTCTTGGTTATAGCAATAATTGTTAAGTTACAGTCAGCTCATGCTTGGCATCATGGTACATGCCTTTAATTACAGCACTGGGAGGCAGGGCCATATAGAATCTCTGTGAGTTCAAGGCCTGACTGGTGTGCATACTAAGTTCAGGCCAGCCATGGCTACAATATAAGACCTGTTTTAATAAGCAACTCTCAGTAAATTTTCTGCCTTAGATGTTAATTTAAGTTTTATGTGACAGAGTCTTCCTCTGATGAGGAATGCAACACTCCAACTGTTATGCATGTACCCACACATGTTTCCAGATGGGCCTTTCTGTCACCCCTTTGGGTGTCCTCATTTGGTATTTTAGTAGCATGCACATTACTCAGCTTTGCTTTTTGAACTGGTAGCCAGTCACTGCTTCTGGATAATGGAATTATGCAGTATGGTTTAGAGGAGATGGTTTTCTGCTTTGTGCTCATCTGGCTATTCTGTCTTCGTATCAAGAATGTACATCGTTTACTTAAGGAAGGAAATTTCAAAGGAAAACTACCTCCAATAAAGGGCCAGTTCCTTTGATGGGCAAGGAAGTGGTATTCTTCCATACAGTAGGTGAATGGGGCCAGCGCTGCGTGCGTGACTGGTCTTTGCAGTCTCTTCTGGGTTGCCTCTTCCTCAGCATCTGGAGCTCCTGCGCCCAGGTCCAGCTAGGGGTAGCGTGCTCCCCTCCCTTCTCCAAATTTGTGCTGCTCATTCTCCTCTCAACGTAGTTCTTCTCCACTCCTGTCTCCCAGGCAATGTGTTGCTCTTCCTTCACCTGCACTGCAAAGCCCATTTCCTCCAATCACCCCACCCAGTGTCACTCAGCCTAACAATTACTCTCTGGGTAAATGTGCAAAACTGCTCTTGAATTTGAGTGACAGCCCATGACCACAACTTGTTCAGAAGTAGGTTTTTTACATGTCTGTTTTTGGTTTTGTTTTGTTATTATTTGCTTTTGTTTTTGTTTCCCAAGACAGGGTTTCTCTGTGTAGCCTTGGCTGTCCTGGAACTCCCTTTGTAGACCAGGCTGGCCTTGAGCTCACAGCGATCCACCTGCCTCTGCCTCCTGGGTGCTGGGATTAAAGTCATGCGCCACTACTGCCCGGCTTAAATGTCTTTTACACGGTTGAATTTTGAGTTGCCAGGAAGCAAGAGCACCGTATTCCTAAGGTCAGAAGGGAAGTGTGTGAGTGAGGTTAACATAGGTGTGAGCTTATCATCTGCAAGGCAGTTAGCAATCCATGAAGCAAGCACGGACAATTGATGCCATCATCTCGGGACCATAGTGTATCTTGAATAGGAAACGTAGGTTCTAGGTTTGAAAAGAGTCGTTTAAAAGATTTCTGCAGCAGGAGGGCTGTTTTGGCATGAATAATAAAGTCCATTGTCTCTGACACAGGACTATGTCCTGCAAGTATCCTTACAATATTTTTTGTAACCTTACAACTGTGTTAGGTTACCCCACTAAAATGGCGTATTGTTGTAATTTTACCTGCAACAACTGTTTCCTTTTCTTATAGGTGAAAGTTATGACTGACCCTGTCGAGAGTACGGAGCCTTCCAAATTTGATAGAAGGCTTTGTATTAGATGCATCACTTCTGTAACACAAGACAGTATCTACATCAGCAAAGACGCTTCTTTCCCCAAACACCTATTTAACGGAGGTAGGGTGTATAGCTTTAAGAACATAGGACAGGGCATATAGGCCTGGTTATAAGTTCTTGAGAGTGTGGGAAGTGCCCTTGAGTACACTAAAGAGGGGAAGGGCAATATTTTAAACATGGCCTAGAGATCCTGTCCCCTGTGAGTACACCATTGTGTGTCCATGTGACTTTTCACTACTCATTTGATTTCTTTGGCTGTTTTGCTTTTCATATTTGCTTTGTCACATAGGGTTCCTCAAAGTTACCTGAGAATTGCTCATGAGACTAGGAGACCCCTCCCTTGCCCCTCTGAATGCTAACACCATAGGGTTTGTGCCACTGCATCAGACACATTCAACATCTGATCGATGATAGCATCACACATGCATAAGAGATTTCTCTTGAAAATACCTCCATCACCTGAAACTTAAAGGTGAAAACAGGCCTCTTCCTCTCTGTGTCCTCCTTCCAGGATACTCAACAGATGGGTTCTCATATTTTGTCCCTAGCTTAGGTACCAAGGTTCAAGCCTGTGATCCTACTGTGTACCAGGCTGCATCCTCAAAGGTGACACTAGTGTGACCACTTGAGGGGAAATCCAGTGCTCCTAGCCGTAGCTTCCACGCTGAGGCACACTCATGTCATTATCAATGCCTGACAAGTAAATCACTGTAGAAGAGCCGGCGTTTAAAGGGCTTCCTGCTTTTCTTCCTGTAGGAAGCTATTTGAACTGTCCAAGTCTTTGGAAAAGTCACTTTACCCGCAGGAAATGTAGGTCGGCGATTGCAGTGACAAATGGCCTTAGGAAATGGGATGTGGCCCCAGTGCAGTAATGCTTAGACTTCTACCTTTCTTGGCTGTTTTAGAATTTGTACCATTCAAAGGAGACTTGCTGCTGGTGGAGTATGCTATGGATCCTGGCTCGTCAAAAATGACTATCTACTCCGCGAGCCCTCTTCACACTCAAAATATCGATGATGTAAGTTGCCTGTGTCATGGGAAGCTAGCTGCTTATCCCTCTGTGCTGATCACTTTCTTGCCCAGGATTTGGTTTGGAATGTGTGGTGGCATATCCCCTGCCAGAGTCGACAGGTCTGTCCTCCGACTGAAAGGGAAATGAGCAGAAACTAATGTGGAACGTGCACAGACTTCGTTCCTAAGTTGCGTGCTTTACATGATGTTAGGCTGTTCAGTGGATAGCAGCTAGAAGAGCGTCACAGCTTTGAGGCAGTTGTGGGGAGACTCTGAGTACTGTGGGTCTGAGGTGTTCAGCCTTCTGATGAAGGCGCATGAGACCTTGGTTAGTACAGCCTGGGAATGAGCTGGGAAGTCAGGGAGGTAGTGTGTGAGGACACATCGGGAAGCACGAAGGGCAGGCACGTCCTCTCATCAGACAGGGAGGTAGAGAGTGAGGATACACCATGAAGCGTTGGCACGTCCTCTCATCAGACCAGGTGGAAGAGTGTGAGGACACATCAGGTAGCATGAAGGGTTGGCACGTCCTCTCATCAGACACCCAGGGCTCCTCCTGTTTCCCTGATTTTATTAGAGAGGGGTGGGATGGTGACTCAGACTGCTTGATGCAGTCTCAGGCATTTTCTGTGTCAAGAATGAGAATCATGATGGGTTGAGGGGCCTGTTGTTTTTAGCTAGGGTAAACAGTGGAGTTTATCCTTCCCCATACTCATTGTCATCATTTCTTATTATAGGCCTGTGTCACCAACTTTGATGGGAGAACTGGCGTAGTGGAAGCCACCATGTTTTTCACACTTGATTCCCTTTATACTCTCCCTGGCTACACCCCTGGGCTCTACGACCTTGTCAATGTGGTTGTAGTGAACAGCATTCAAGCACATTATTCTCACCGAGTGGTGTCTATGATTCCAGTGGAAATGTTGTATTAACCAACCCTTTTAAATCTCTTTCAGTGTTATGAATGGACAGCAATGCCTGGTTAAATAAAGTAGTATTGGCCAAGCAAAGTAAAGGTATATAAATTCAAGACTTTTTCTTTTGAGCACTTATGTTTGTTTTGTTGTTGTTGTTGTTGTTTGTTTATTTGGTTGTTTGTTTTGTGTAGGTTCTTTTTGTAACATTGATTTCCTTTTGGAAGATGTCCTGTCAATTAAAAGTTGTGCCCAATTGAGTCTTGAATGTAGAAGAAACAAATTGCACTCATGTCAGATTCACCAGTGTCCATTCTCTGCTGCTGGTGGAACCTCCTTTCTATGATAGCAGTGTTGAGTCTTTTTCTATCACCAGAGCTTAGAATGCTCTTGGTCACTACTTGAGGCAGACTGAATTAATGGGATAAGTGTAGCTCTTTTTCAGACACAAATCAGGTAGAAACACTAAAGCCTGATGTTTGAAATCCATATTTCTTTTTCTATGGCAATGGGCTTTAGAATAGAATAGAATAGAATAGAATATTTGTACCCCATGACATTTCTTGTTTCTCCTTCGTGGAGTATAAATGCATCCTCGGATCAGTGGCACTTGAGAGCTTCGGTATCGCTGGGAAGTGGGTTTGTCTTCACCCCTTGCTTACTAGCTATACTTTGACCATGTTACCTAGCCTCCAGTAAACAGTTTGCCTTTCATTTCCCTTCATAAGTCTGCTCTCCCTTACCATATGGGTCCCAGCAACTGAATTCAGGTCATCAGGCTTGATCGAAAGCACCTTTACAAACTGTCTCAACCTTAGGTTGTGTCTGCCTAGACACTTCCCAGCCTCCCAACCCCCCGATGGACACATCTGCCTTAGCAAAGGTTTGGGGACTCCCTCTAATTGTTTGGGAAGAAAAACTTCCAAGGAGAAGCTCTTCCATAGTCCTATTGCAGTTAGTTGGAACACCAAAAGCAGGGACTTGGGCATCTCATGGCATATCTGGTTTTGCTTTTGCTTCAATGAATGGCTGGCCAACTGTGTGTGAGTGATGGAGTACAGCACAGCAAGTTTGGCCTAAGGAATTAGAGTTCTTGATTTTTCTGCTGGTGTTTCTATATCATCTTCCCAACACAGACCCTTTTCTGTTGTTGACTGAAATCGTGTCAGTTTCTCCAGATGCAGCCACTAGGTGGCACCATCTGCAAACTACGGCTCGCTGTTTTGTCTTTTCCTGCCCCTGCCTTTGCAGAACAAAACAGCAAAATTCTTTCCTCACCATGATGGATATTTCCAGTTATTGAAGCACGCTTGCGTGTGCGCTCATGTGTGTGTGCACACACACTGCTGGGCCTTGGATTCTCACTTGCGTCAACAACAGGGAAGCTGTGGCAGTCTTCCAAGGCTGGAGAGGTCTGAAAAGGCTGCTGTTTTCCTCAGTGACATCATCTTTTCTTTGTCAGTGCTTCTGGGTTGCTCAAATTAATATTACTTTTTCAAGTCATGTAAGTTTTGTCCTAACATAGGGACCACAAACTCTGAACTCCTACCCCTTCAATCTATGCGAAGGACTTTTTCCTTATGGTTTGGGGAAGAATATGGGGATGCACTCTCAAAAAGAATGCTGTGCACTTACTGTGGGGGGGTCCTCTCCCTGATCTTTGCTATTGCAAAGGCAGGTGGCTCAAGTTCACAGAAACCCTGGCCACCCTGATCAGTTCCCTTATATTGATCAAAGGTTGACACCTGTTAAATACCTACCCGCTTGGCTTAAGGTTTGTGCTTCTAAAGATTATCCTGTTGTTTTGGTTTGTAAAAAATCTTCATCTCCTACTGCTTGTTTTACCCCCTTCTGCTGGTTTCCTTTCCTTCTTCCTATAACCCGCATTTATTTCTCTCATCCCTAACTTCCCAACCGCCTCCAGATTCATCCTCTTTCCCTCAACCTCTGGTCCCTCTGTCCCATCCCATCCCATCCCATTCTTTCCACCTCTGCCCCTTACCCCCATGCCAAATTTCTTCAATTCCTCTTCTGAATCTATACCCCTTGTTTCCAATCCCCCTCTCCCTCTGTGAACATAACTATCCCTCCTGATGGAGATGAGCAGTTTTCCGCAACTTCCTCCATTTCTTTCACTGCCCTTGGCTTCCTGCTTAAGAGCCCATGATGCTCTGGACCTGACTCAGGTCCGTGCCTCTATTTTTCCATTGTGGCAGGCCACACTGGGTCTTGTGTTCTTTTCTCTACTTCTGGAGTACCCCCTTTTTGATAAGCCCCAAGTCCTAACCATCCCCCTCTAATCTGTCCTCTCTACTCATTGCTCTACCTGGGATGGTTTGTGATGAGTGATCTCCACTGATTGACTAGGTCAAACCAAGCCAGATAAAAGTATAAAAGGGCGCTGGGCGGTGGTGCTGCACACCTTTAATCCCAGCACTTGGGAGGCAGAGGCAGGTGTATCTCTATGAGTTCGAGGCCAGCCTGGTCTACAAAGTGAGTCCAGGACAGCCAAGGCTACACAGAGAAACCCTGTCTTGAAAAAAACAAAAAAAGAAAAAAGAGAGAGAGAAAAGTATAAAAGGACAAGTTTATTTGGGAAACTGAGGCTGCTGGGTGAATCCAGTAGCCTCAGAGGATGAGGCCAGAGGGAGTCACACCCTGACTATGGCACGTGGGGTTTTTCAAGATTGTTGGAAAAGGAGAATGATGTATCTGCCACTTGCTGGACTTGGGGAGCTGGTGGGTCCAGGTGAGGGGCTTGGAGCTGTCCTCGGGAATGCAGAGGCTTTCCTCACAGGGGGCAGGGTTAAAGAGAGGAAATTGGATTTACCAGATCATGTGGGGGAGTGGACAACCAGAGATTCCAACCAAACTTCCTGACCTCTTTGGGTGTAGCAGACACTGAGTTCATACCTGGCTGGAAAGGGACAGCGTGGGGTGGGGGAGTCAGGAGTAGGTGGGTCCGTGCCCATTGGGAGGTTTCAGTGAAGAAACCTCTGATTGACTGTTGCCCTGGAGACCTCTTGGAGGCGGGTCAAGGCCATAGGAAGGGGAGAGGGCCAAGATAACCTGGGTTGCAGAGAGAGCTTGGTGAGTTGTAGTTATATGAGTCCATTGGCTCTTTCAACCTTCCCCGAGGACGGTGGGTGGAAGGAGACATGAAGCTTCCGGGGAATGTTTAAGAGCTTTAAACTAAGCTGAGTAACCCCGGAGGTGAAGGCTGAACCGTTGTCTGCTTGGATGGTCTGTGGCACACCGAACGGAGGACTTATGTATTCCAGGAGCACTTGAGCCACCACAGCCACTGTTTCCCTGGAGGTGGGGAATGCCTCGATCCAACCTGTAAAAGTGTCAACAAGGGTTAGGAAGTATCAGAGCCTTTTTATGAGTGGGCGTGTGGGTGGAGTCAATCCGCCAGTCCTCTCCCGATTGGTGGTGCAGAGACTGACATGTCTGGAGAGTCCCCTGCTTTGGTCTTGGCGCATGTCTGGCAGGAAGCGTGGGCCTGTGAAATGCGAGCTTGGAGGTCAGTGGGATTAAAAAGAGGCTCTAGAACTTGGAATAGGGCCTTGAGGCTGATGTACAGGCACTGATGAATGTCAGAGATGATACAAGGTACCTGCTTTGGGGGGAAAGCTACCCATCTTCTGCCTGTGTGGCCCCTTTGCCACGGAGCTTGTTTTTTTCCTCCAGCTGCTACTAAGGTTTGTAGGAGAATGTCAGGAAAAGAATGTGCCCCGTGGGTCTGGAGCAGCTGAAAGCCAAACCTCGAGCTACTGAGTCAGCTCTGGCGTTACCCAGAGCCACTGGGTCCGTGTAGATCTGGTACCCTTGGCAGTGAATTATGGCCACCTCTCCTGGGACCTGGAAAGCCTCTAAATGGCTATAAGGGGGCCATTGACGATGAGAGTGCCCTTGGTGGTGAGAAAGCCCTTTTCCTTCCGAAGGGCAGAGTGTGTATGGGCTATTAAGAAAGCATACTTGGGGCTGGAGAGCTGGCTCAGAGGTTAAGAGCACTGACTGCTGTTCCGAAGGTCCTGAGTTCAATTCCCAGCAACTACATGGTGGCTCATAACCATCTATAATGAGATCTAGTGCCCTCTTCTGGCCTGCGGGTATATGTGCAGGCAGAACATTGTATACATAATAAATAAATAAATCTTTAAAAAACAAAATGAAACGAAACGAAATGAAAAACCAGCTGGATGTTGTGGTACATGCCTGTAATCCCAGCACTCAGGAGGCAGAGGCAGGTGGATCTCTGTGAGTTTGAGGCCAGCCTGTTCTACAAAGCGAGTCCAGGACAGCCAAAGGCTACACAGAGAAAGCCTATCTCAAAAAGAAAATACAAAAGAAAATAAAAAGTAAGCATACTTATAATCAGTGTAGATTTTAGCCCACTGGTCCTTGGCTATTTGGAGAGCCCTAGGGAAAGCAATTAGCTCAGTCTTCTGTGAGGAGGTCCCCATTGGGAGGCAGTTTGCTTCAACTGTTTTAGTGGAGGTGACAATAGCATAAGCCGCTTGGCAGTTTCCTGATCTGTCTATGAGAGAGCTCCCATCTACAAAGAGGGTGAGTGGGTGTCTGTGAGAGGTTTGTCTAGGAGACCAGGCCGGGGTAAGTATAGGGCCTCCACAGCTCTGGGCAGGAGTGAGAGGAGGTATTAGAGGGGCATGGGATGGGGAGGAGGGTTGCAGGGTTTAGGGCTCGACTGGAGGTTAGAATAATTTGGGCTTTTTCTAGAAACAGGAGGTGAAAGACTTGGACCTGTGAGGGGCTGAGGAAGAGGGAGTCAGAAAGTCTGAGAGGTGGTGATGGATGGAGTACACTGTGATAGGCTGGCACATGGTGATCTTGAGAGCTTCCCAGGTGAGTCCCACTGCCGCTGCTAGGGCTTGTGAACATGGGTGCCATCCATGTACTGTGAGATCTAGCTTGAGGGCCCGACCAGTTGAGCTAAAAACATCAGTGGCCACTCCCACCCTCTCATATGTTTGCTTTTATTTTTGAGACAGGGTTTCTCTGTGTTAGCCTTGGCTGTCCTGGACTTACTTTGTAGACCAGGCTGGCCTCGAACTCACAGTGATCTGCCTGCCTCTGCCTCCAAGTGCTGGGATTAAAGGTGTGTACCACCACTCCCTGCCCACCCTTTCATCTGTAAAGAAGAGGTAGGGGTGGGTGGAATCCAGGAGTACTAGGGTAGAGGCTGGTAAGAGGGCATCTCGGAGTAAAAAGTGAAGAAAGACAGTGGCTGGGTGAGTCAGGGGCCCCATTGGTGGCCTCTCTGGCTGCCTGATACAGTGGCTTAGCTGTGATGGCAAAATTGGGGATCCAGTGTTCCCCAAAATGAACGAATCTGGTCAGCTGTAGTTGGCAGCTGTAGATCCTTCAGAGCCCGCCCCAGGTCAGAGGTGAGGGTCTCAGACCCTGGGCTGAGTCAGGAGCCTAAGTAAACAACAGCAGGACAGCAGAGCTGAGCTTTAGAAGGAAAGAGTGGTAACCCAGGGAACTGAGATAGCTCAGGAGTGAAGCAGTGTTTTTCTGAGACAGAGATGGGAAGGGCTGCAGAGTAAGTTATCATCTAGATAATAAAGAAGTGTGCTAGGATTCAGATCTAAGAAGAGATCCTGAGCCAGGGCCTGTCCAATAAATAAATAAATAAATAAATAAATAAATAAATAAAGGCTATCCTGGAAGCCTTGAGGGAGAACTGTCCATGTGACCTGTTTGGCAGTATGTGTATCAGGGTCCTCCCAGGTGAAGGCAAAGAGAAACTATGAGTTAGGGTGTAGGGGGACAGTAAAGAAGGCATCCTTAAGGTCCAGGACAGTAAAGTGGGAGGTTGTGAGGGGAATATCCGAGAGGAGAATAGGAATAACTGCCTAGTTAATGAGGCGGAGGTCCTGTACTAATCGGGAAGCCCCAGAAGGCTTATGTACTGGGAGAATGGAGTGTTGCAAGGTGAGTCAGTAGGAATCAGGAGTCTCTGAGATGAAAGGTGGGCGATGATAGGTTTGAGGCCACTTCGGTGGGTTTCAGAGATGAGAAGCTGGGGACTGGAAGGGAAGGAAGAGGGGCCCTTAAGGGGGATGAGGATCAGCAGTCACACGGGTGGAGATAAACCACACTTTGAAGTCAACTGGCTCCAGTAGGGTAGGAACATGGCAGTCTCAGGTGGGAATCTGTGAGGCCACTAGGAAAGTAGAAGACGGCAGTCAGATGTTATGGGGGCAAGAGAGAGGTTAGCCCCAAAGTGGCTGAGGATATCACAGCTGAGCAGAGGAACCAGGCAGTCAGGCATGACCAGAAAAAAGGGTGAAAAATACTGCCCTGCAAGAATCTGTGGGAGTAGCAGGGTTTGGGTGGAAAGTAGAGAGTTCCGTCTACCTCCGTGACAGAAGTTGGCGAAGGAATCATGGGACCGGAATAGGAGGTTAAAACAGAGAAAGTAGCCCCCATGCCCATCAGAAATGAGATGGACTTGCTCTGGGCTCAGTGAGGGTGATGAAGGTTGCTGAGTCTGGGATTCGTCAAGCTGAGGATTTTGAAGGCTGGAAGTGTCTGTGGTGCCTGTGCTGGTTGGGCTGAGCCTCTGTACATAGGCACAGAGGGTGAGTGCACATGGGGCAACTTTGATTTCCAGTGGCCAGGTTGCTGGCATGTAGGGCATGGCTTGTTGGGCTGCTCAAGGTTGGAGCAGGCGCAGGCCCAGTGCCCTACTTGATGGCATTTGAAACAGATTCCTGGTGGAGCTGACTTAAGTTGAGCCCCAATGGGATGGAGCCTGGAGAACCTCCCTTGTCCCCTCTGCAGGAGTGCCATTGGCTTCAGGGCAGCTGCAAAGGTCTGGGCTTGGAGCACAGCTTTCTGTTGCAGCCGAGCCTGTCAGGAAAATTTGACTGCCTTCTCTCAGACCTTAAATGTCATTTTTAATCAACTCCTGTATGGGAATTTGGGGACCATACTCAACCTTCCCCCCCCCCCCCAAATATCTGGGCATGACTGAGAAATAAAATGGATAGCGGAGGACCGTGACTCCTGTTGCAGAAGCTGGGTCTAGGCAGGTATTTTAAAAGTTGCCAGATTTTTGTCATTTGATGCATAATTTCTTGCAGCTTATAAAAGTTAGCAACCTTATTTGAGACAGATTCCATACCCCGAAGGAAGCGGCAGACCGCGGTGTCCCTCCTCTGGTGGCCATCCTGCCCCAGCTATAATTCCAGTTGGGTTCTGTAACTGACACTGCTATGTTACCCACCAGGATTATATTGTCCACTAGGTGGCTCTGGTCTGCATACTGCCTGGAGGCTGCCTGAACTCCTTCACATTCCTCAGAAATGAGGGTAGAAGGGCTGGAGAGATGGCTCAGTGGTTAAGAGCACTGTCTGCTCTTCCAAAGGTCCTGAGTTCAATTCCCAGCAACTACATGGTGACTCACAACCATGCAGACAGAACATTGTATACATAATAAAATAAATAAATAAATAAAAATTTAAAAGGAAAAAAAGGTGTGGGTAGAATAGAGATCATGCCTAACATAGGCAGAAAGGTTGGCAGAGAAGCAGCCTACCCACTTTTCAATCTGGGAGAAGTCCTGTAGGGAGAAAGAAACATGAACTCGAACAGGCCCCTTAGCTCACACCACTTCCCAGAGAGGGCGACTTCCCAGAGAGGGCGGAGGAGAGCACCTTAGGTCAGTGTGAGGCCCTCTTAC